>NC_085006.1:2412500-2660000 GCF_963854185.1 Sardina pilchardus
GTCAACTTTACCAAGGGTGCCAATAATTCTGGAGGGTACTGTATGTCATCAATTGACATTAGATTTAAATGTAGAGTACAGAAGATTATTGGAAAATTGGCCATAAAATATGAAATATTGTCAAAATGAAGGTGCATTGTGGTACCCCTAATATATCAGATATCACTATGAAACTTCACAAGTTGATTACATAGATCAATATGAAAAGTAAATGTATTACAAGTTTTCTGAAATGTAATGTTTGAATAGAAGAAGAAGAATAGAATAGAATATACTTTTTTGATCCCGTGAGGGAAATTCAGTTCTCTGCATTTAACCCAATTTAACCGAATTAGTGAACACACAGCACACAGTGAACACACAGTGAGGTGAATCACACAACCCAGAGCAGTGAGCTGCCTGCCCAACCAGCGGCGCTCGGGGAGCAGTGAGGGGTTAGGTGCCTTGCTCAAGGGAATATGCAAATTAGGTATGATGTAATATGTGCTGATTTGCATAAACTTAAAAAGATAAAATCTGAACATTGGATAAAGCCAGTTTCAAGCTTTTTTCTTTTCATTTTGTTGACATTAGAGATGAAAAGTATTTTACAAAGGAAATTATGGATATCTCGTTTAGTTAACGAGACATAATGAAACTGACCTGACAACTGACTTGTGTTCATAAGTTGCGACCGGTAAGCGTGAATTTCCCAACATGCTACTTGAAAACAAGAATGATTGGTTGTAGCGCTATCCTATTGCGTGGAGAGGGAATCTGAGAGACAATTATCCCACCCCTCCGATTGAACCCTGCTTAGTTCACAGACCCTACATTTTGATGTGGGTCTGGCTCGTCAGGCTAAGGTATACAGTGGAAAATGAGTAACAATGTTTTTCTTAGGCCCTGTTTACACGACAACGTTTTTCTTTAAAACTGTTTTTTTTCATCAGTTAGGCCTTGCGTTTACACAACGACGCCATTTTGGAGGCTGAAAACGATGGTTTTTGAAAACTGCTTCCAAGGTGGAGGTTTTTGAAAACCCCGTTTTCGTTTTGCCGTGTAAAGGCACATCTGGGGTTTTTATGACGACATACCCCCAACTCGAACCTCTAGTCCAGCCCCCGTGCTTGACCTCACCTGACTAGACCCTTGGCAGAACAACAACAATGCTGGATCACGGAGCCGTGTGTGTGCTGCTTAGTGTTGCCACCTGTCCCGGTTTCACCTGATTGTCCCGGTTTTTAATGGTCTGTCCAGGAAAAAGAAATGTTGTCCAAACTACGGCCCACGGGCCAACTGCGGCCCGCCAAGCACTTTAATGTGGCCCGCCGAGCATGCATTAGTTTATCATAGATCTGGCCTGCCACACTTAGGTTATCATTGGCTGTTCGCTATTTCTTTCCAGCAACGACGTTGTGGTTAACATTAGGCTACTGCAAACTGCTTTACACTCTTCTTAGAGAACGTTTACAATGTCAATATCAAAACAGCATGTGCAGAAAATCTAATTTGCGTTATGTTACTCATAACGTAATTGGGAACGCGTTTGAGCACGCACGAAAGGGAGAGAGAGCGCCAGCTGGCTTGTCATTGTTGATAACTGATATCTCATTTTTATAAGAAACGTTTAAAAGAAAAATGCAAAGAGTAGTTGCACTCCTGAGCATTTGTAAACTCTGGGAGTCACTGAGTGTCAAGAGTCTTACAGTGACAGTGAGTGCACCATTTATAAATGAGTTAAACAGCATCATAATAACCGTATTTAACAAAATTACTTCGTCATTATTATCATTCGAATAATATATTCATATAGCATATATGTATATGTATATGTATTTATTATTATTATTACTATTTTCAAGACCCAATGTGGCCCTTGAGCCAAAACGTTTGGACACAATCTATATGATGCATAAAATTCACCGGCAATTTTTGTCATGGGTTACAGTAGATGTGTGAAGGTCGCCGCTACTTAGTAAAAGGCTTGATTGGGTTGCCGAAATGTCCAGGATTTTGGTCAGACATATAGGTGGCAACCCTAGTGCTGCTGCACTGCTGCATTTGTTGACAATGCTGGAACAAAACGTTGCAATTCTGCATGATTTCGACGACCAGCGACAACGAATTAACAATAAGCTGCGCCAAAATAGTCTAGGCTACTTTTAAATCCACCACCTCCTCCTGCTAGAAGAGTTAATGAACACGTAGCCTACTGTAATCAACTTAATGCAGAACTAGCCTTAGCGCGCACATTTTGTTAAAGGTGTGAAAGCGGAGAAGACAAAAACGCCCAGTGTTGTCATGTAAACGGGGCCTAACTCTTGGACCAGGGCTACAATAAAATACCACTGGTCTAGTAGTGTGTGTGTGTGTGAGGGGGGGGGGGGGGCATAAAAGATTAATGCAATATTTCTTTTCAATGATGCTTTCACGCTCTTTCTGTGTTTTTCAGTACATCTTCATGAGATATGATTACAACAAATCTCATTCTTTAGAGTACAAAGAAATCAGACATGCACTCAGGACTGCAGGTAGGAAACAGAACAAGATTTACCACTAGAGGGCAGTATTAGAACATGCAAGTCTCCATAGCCCCCTTGCACGGAAGGCATGCTGATCTGTGCTTGTCTATTCTGGTCTAGGGATTCAAGTGGATGAATTCATCATGCAGCTGATAGGCCTGCGCTACACAGAGCCAGATATGACTGTGAGCTACCCTGGCTTCCTGTACCTGATGATGAAACTGGAAAGCATGATCCGTAAGAGAGGGAGTGTTGAAAATGAGGGGGCAGGTGGAGGTTGATCGACTAGTATCTGAAGAATTTATGTATCCCTGCAATTTAAGGCAATATGGGTATATAACAAAATGTCTAGGCTATTTTTGTTTAAGGGTGGATGAATGGTATATTGATGAGTCTGCTTATTTAAATATTCCCCAGGTAAATTTCAAACCTATGACATGATGGGAATGGGGACAATAACAATCAACTCCAGACAGGTAATAGAAACGTATATGACAGACTACAGTGTGTAAGTGTCTGTATAAAGTATTTCTCATGTTTTCATTCTGGGTTACAGTGGCTTCATATGACTCTCTACAACTGAGCTCCAGACTGGAAAAGGATGGATTCAGGCCTGGGTAGCTGAGTGTGTCCTGAGTAGCTGCTGATCCAACCACACTATCCTGTTTTTATCTTTCAAAAAACGATGCTTGTATTTCAGTCTTTTCATGGCATGTTCTCCATGGATTGGCTCACCCTAGAACATACACAAATAAAGATTTTGTCTGATCATTTTGAGTTATCATTAAAGTGAGTTCAAAACTTGAGAAAGGATGGATGAAATTACATGATTTAGAAAGGGAGTTTCACGTGTTACTCATGCAACTGTTTGGTGCCAACATGAGGAGCAAATGATTCTGTCTTGTCAGACTAAACTACAATGACGTTAGGCCTAGGTCAACTTATTTACTGCTGTAATACCTGAGACAAGTTAACGATTGCATAGCCTGTGCAAATGATGGAGCTGTCCCTCAACCAAAATAGGCATGTGCTGAGGGGGAATGGAGAGGCCATCTGAGAACGGATTTTGAGTATTTCTCTGGAATGCTCGCCGCTGTATGATGGTAATCGACATAGACGCACAGTTTAAAGAGTGACCTACTTAAATGTAAAACCCGTTTGCTCACGTTAGTCAGACCTGAATATTTTATGGCCTGTTAGCGATAACAGTTTTGAACGACGATATTATATTGATACAGCTTTTCAAAATTGAGCCAAAATGTTTGGTCTAACTCGAATTTCATTCAAGATCACCACTCGACCCCATCATGTGAGCATGACGACAGCCACTGAGGGGTCAACTGGACAATGGGGCTCACAGTTGAATCATTCATGATAGAGTAGATTCTCATGAATAATCAACAAGCCACGTCTGTCATGGATTCCGCCGCTTTGTGCAAATCGAGGGAGAGTAACTTCCCATCATTAATGTTGCCCGTAATTGTATGCCATCATAACAGCCTGTTATTTGTGCTGATGTTTGTTTCTAGTCTGAACATTGATGGTCTACACCAGGAGGAAACGACAGGGGGAACTTTGTTACAACAGCCAAAATCCACAATGTGACTTGGGCTACCAAGTGCTCTTAGGTTAGCCAACTCACCCTCAGCAACCCCGAGTCTCCAATGAAAATCGCGTACAAAAGTAGGCTACTAGGCCTACGTATGAAGTAATGTTTTAAGTAGCCTTAGCAGCCTATCTTGTGGCTGAATAAAAAATAGTTGACATTCCCCCTGCAGCCACTATGATTGGGCGAACAGCCATTGCGATCAACGGAGGGCGTTGGGGAGGCGGGACTTAGTAGGCAACCAGCACCTCATTAATATCAAATGCATGCATATTCATGATTGCTTAGGGCCTACCTTCGCAATACTGAGGGAGCGGCGCCACTCCGTACTATTACACCATTTTTTCTCGGGTGGAGAGACATTCTGCGGGTGTAGTGTCAGAGTAGGCTGCGCGCCGGATATTCCTGATCGAACGATACAGACGAAACAGAGTTTTAACGACTGGTCAAATCCGCTTGCGTTATCAATTGAAGACAAATAAACGCATTCAGGTTTTGCTGACATGGTAGATTATCACGCCACAAATAATCAAGTTCAACAATATCCTTCTGGCGGCCAATACATGGAACAGGAAAACGACTGGGACCGGGACCTGCTGCTCGACCCGGCCTGGGAGAAACAGCAGAGAAAGGTATGGGATTGTCTGGTATAGAGATTTGGAGAGACCGGGGACTGTTGTGGGCCTTCGATATGCCTATTCACATGCTGAAAATTACATTGAAAATGCCTGCCGTTTTCTATCGCTATTTATTGTGATGGACTATTGCTCCTTTTCGAACTGATTTCACAATGTGATTGAATGACTAACTTTTCATCCAGTGGCCTAATGCTGGTTTCCTTAACAAACGCCATTATTTTCAAAGATGTCTGTGTTCTATCAATCCATACATGTTTTATTTTATTTAGTAGGCTATCAGTGTGAGGACTGTTTGATGGATGTGTCAGCTACACGATATCGATAGGCCCCAATCACAAAGTTACAAAAATAGCTGCGAAATGGTGCAGGCAACGTTTTATCAGATGGACTGGAACCAGTCAGATAAGACTAGCAGAGCTCCCCTTTTGGAATGATTTGAGCGGTTTGCGCTGAGTGTCTACATGTTAACACAATGTAGCTATCTTAATCTTTGACGAAAGTGGCAATTCCTCCCCTGGAATTGTGCGTAGGCTATGGCTATATGAACCTGGTAGCCTAGAATTTAAAGGCTGTGCCCAGGAACAAAAATGACTTGCATTCCTTTCGCGGATTGACAACATACCACACAGGTTTAGATAGACAGTACAGAAAATTTGGGCCCGTCATTCTTTACAACAGACATGATTCTGCTCAACGAGGCATGTGGAGGCTGTTCGCCTTTTAGGCAGTGAGGCGCGGCTTTTTAGCGACGAGGGGGCAAAGTTTTGAAGAACAGAAAAGTTAAATCATTAACCACAGCAAGGCTCATGCGTACCCATGATGTTTGTTACCCACGTAACGTTAAACTAGGCCCATACCACCGCGCCTAGGCTACTTTCCGACAACATGCTTTAGATTCATTGGTCCAGACTTTTTGGCTTCAATCGGAGGCGTGACTTATCCACAATCATGGACATTATTTCGGAACACTCGGGCGGACGTGGGAGCACCAAGGGCACATTCTTGTGGCTATTCACCCCCGCCGCGCTGGTTATTGCACAAGTTAATGAACGCCTTTTGCGTATAGCTGTCTGTCCTCCGTCAAAGGCGTAGGCCTTTGATAATGCTGAAAGGAATTCAACTTACTGATATGCAGGACATCATAACAATTTTAGGAGTTCACAATCCTGAATCGAACTCCTAATCAGTTTTTATAGACTCATGGGGCCTGTACTAGGCTACCCAAAGTGTAGGCTACATTTTACGCGCTTCTGATAACTTGGTTTGTAGGCTAACAAAAAAAAAAAAAAAACTTGACCGATGTCTCTTGGACAACTGTTGTTCACAACAGTTTGCAGTGTGGGAAACATGTCATCATGACACAAGCTTGGACCTGTAGCCTATCTTACCTGGCAATGTAGGTCTAGGCCTAATCTGACAGAATGTGGGCGTATTGCTCCTTGGCAAAGAGTAGTCTCTGTCCTAGGCCTACATGTAATCTAAGCATAACACACGATGAAACACTTGGGTCTTCAACACTAGTCTTCAACCTATTGTGCCAGGTCTGATTCAATCAGTTAAAACACTAGAAGTTTCATCAATGTAATGTGTTTGTCATTCAGTCTCATTATACAGCGTTGTCCATTACACTGAATGACAGGGTCATATAGGCTGGCAGTTTTAGCATTTTATTTCTATTTTAGACATGTAATGGGCTTTTATTAGATAACCTAGCCTACTTAGTACATACTTAAATATATACTTTCATAAGAAAGTCATTGAGGATTGTAGCCTAGTCAGAATTGTAGTCTATTTCAGCTAGGGGTAAAACCTATGGGTAAAACCTTGTGATTGGACAAGTGTAAATGTAAGGTATAGTATGTAGGCCTACATTTTATACCTGCTATGATTTAGCATTTGGGGACTGGTGTGATCCTTAGATATTGTCTCTTAATGTCATCTAATTTGTTGTTTCCCTTAATTTCTCACGTTTGCCTATATTTACTGTTATACTGAATGATATGAGTGCAGTTTCATTTACATTTTTCCATTTCTTCAGTAAAGTAAGAGTGCAGTTTGACATAGCTGTAGCATAATGGTGTCCATGTTATGTCATTTATCCACTGAACAGAAACTCTCTGAAGTTTCCATGGTTTTAAAGGGCAGCTGAAGACTGTCCAGTTCTGTCCCTCTGTTGTCAATGGAGTTTGTCTGAAGAAAATGATGCAAAATAATGACCAATTGTTTCCTCTTTGTCTTGCCCAACAAATATGACACATTGTCCTGAAGGTTGTGGAGTCTTGGAGTCTATGGCAATATTCGTTTATTAGGAGGAAGAGAAACCATTGAAATTATCGACACCTTATTATCACCTCATTATTAGACACCTCTCTATCAGCGATAGATGCCATTGAAAAATAGGCTAACGCCTTCCGTTTGGAACACACCTAGTGTGTCATTAAGCATTTATCTTTCATAGACTTCTAGCCTTAATATTGATGGAGGTGTGTATTGTACAAATATGAATGAGTCCTGGCTTTGAGCCTGAGGCTCTGCCACTACAGTGGAAGTGCTCCACTCCACACACCATTATAATTTCAACATTAGTGCCATTACTTCTCCTCAGTGTGTCTGTCCTTGATTTCTCAGTTCACCATGAATGAAGGTTAGAATAATGTAATGAGATTGATAAAGTTAATTGCTTGCTTGGTACAAGGTCAAGGCGTTTTAAGGCCAATTCACAATGAAACAAAATCATTACAGATGAGTTGCTGTGTTGTGAATTCATTGTTGCAAGTTGTTGCAAGCGATTGATGCCAAAAATATGTGTCTACAGAACATGTAGCTCACTGCTTCTGTGACATCAGTCAAGGAAACAGAATCATGACAGACATTTGCTCTGGTGTAAGTAACAAAAGGAAATTCAGTAATCGCAAACCTTGTGCACATACTTTGTTGTATCTTTGTATGGAGTGGTAGGTTTCTGTTAAAAATAGATTTATACATAAATCTGTGATCTGAACACTTGTAAACTATTCTTGATCTCTTCGTGGTCCATTATTGCAATGCTGTCTGTGCACTGCTGTGAGTCCACCTCCAGTTGTCTACTTCCTCACCTTTGTGTCATTCACATCTACGGGCTCTAGCCACAGTGTTTGTACACAGCCCTATGATGGAGAAAGCCTGTTCAAGTGAGTTTATTGGGTGAGTTGTGTGTTTGAGTGCTTGCAGGCCACTTTGTCAGTGAAAGGAATGTGTGTTTAGGTGTAGTCCTGTTGGTGGGGGAGGGGCAGAGTAGAGTCATCTCTGGGGAGGCTGGTTTAGGGTGCTACTCTTGTGTTCTATCCCTTTAAGCAGATTAATAACATTGTAGATGGAGTAGGTTTTGAGGGAACCTCTCCATTTCATTTATGGTGGCACTCTTGTTTTTGGGGTGATTTGTGCTAATGTTTGAACACTAAGGACAAGTGGGATGGGTGTGACTGGGACTGAGTCAAAGTGTGTTTTCTGTTGGGCGCATGTAGTTTGTTAAAGTGTTTCTGTGTGGGGGATGTGTGTGAGTGTGTTTGTCAGCATCACCTTCAGCATGTGACACTTCCTCCCAAAAAAGAAAGCTTGTAAGCTTGTTGCTGCAGCAGTATGTATTTTGGGACCCAGCACCTCAGACATTATCACGCCGGTCATACCTGCAAAAGACCAATTCACTGGAGCTAAAAGCCTTTAACAGTGTACAAGTTTTAGCTTGTTTTCAGCCTGTTGTCTCTGTCAATATGCATAAGATATGTTAACTAAATAAACTAAATATTTCACTAAAAAAGTAACTTTTTTAATATGAAGATGCTTATCTAGAGATGTGTGTCAGTGAGCTCTACCTATTTAATTTCCAAGCTAATTTAGTCATAAAGCTAAAGGATGCATTTCAGCAAGACAGTGGGAAACGTGAAAATTACTCCGGTGTAGTAGAACATTACAAACTCTCATTAGCTTATTTTGAAAGGCGCAGAATGGAGAAATGATGTGTTTTAGGAAACTGGGGAATGCCACATTTATTTTTTTACTAAATGCATACTGTATATTAGCTACAAGAACATGATACAACATATATGCTCAAATAATGTCAACTCATGGACTTTTTTACTAGGGATCCGAGCAGAAAAGCTGTGGGAACCCTATAGTGTTTGTTCTGAAGGTTATTTTCTTTCAAAGCAATATACCATAATAAGAACAAGCACCACATTTTCACCATAGGTCCCAAATCAGTGCATGATCTCCCATTTCTATCCATAGGAGGCGCTATAATAAGCGTATTTACGTATTTGCGCGTATCTCCAGAACCGTATGGAATTTTTCTCCTGCATCCATTCACCCAGCCACATTCATTTCCATATTGCACATTTTCACTGTTTAAAAAACTCAAAAGTTAAACTAATCTATCGCCTCCTAATCCGTTCTCACGGAATTTGGTAGGTCATCTACAGACAAAGCCTAGCATATTGGCCTTTCCGATTTTTTATTTGTTGCGGGGTTTCAAAGTTACTTGTCAATTAAGTTTAGGGGCGTGGCCTATAATGATTCTACAGCCTATATCTTGTCTTGTAAAGATCTGTTCCTTTTGAAACTTGGCTCATACAATCAATTTGACATTCTTTGGAGGCACACTGAATTTCATGAAATTCCACACTTCATGGATGCTACAATAGTGTCTGCTGCCATAACCATAGTAGGTTCAGACAGCATAGGTGCCATATCAATTCATGATCTTACAAAACTGAAATTACTAATTTCTTCCAAGAGGGGGCGTTCAAATAAGCACATTTACCGGTACGTTTTTTCTCGTATCTACGGAACCATATGGAATTATTAGTCCATATGGACTCATTCTTCTTCCCTCTTTTCACATTTAGAGCTCTGCATCTTGTGAACCCAGCCAAATCTATATCTGTCTTGCGCATCTTCCCACCATCTCCTCCTAGATCGTTGATCCGACTCCTAAGAAATTCGGTACACCTTTCAGACCAAGCCTAACAGATTGGCTTTTTCCAATTTTGATCATCCTATTCAAACTCGGCACACACAATCCCTACGACATTCTTTGGACCCACATTGAATTTTGTGCAATTCATGCATAGGGAGCACCTACATTTACTGTTTGTGAATGTGAAACTTGGCACACCTACACCTGGCGTCATATCATCATGTCAAGATCTCATTTCCTGATTAACATAGAAGTATAGCAATAGGTGTGCTTCTACTTTGTCCCTCTGTGACCTTCAACCTGCTGAAGGGCACATTTTGCCACTTTGCTTGGATCCTGACAATCAGCACTTGCGTTTACATTTTAGATTGTTATTATTCGAAGACAACAAGGGAGACATGAGTTAGTTTCTTCTGAGTAGTGGAGAGGAGAGGCAAAGGGGTATTCCAACTTGGACTTAAACCAACCTGTTTTTGGCATTTATAGTATAACCTTTTATTTATACTTTTTTGTTTAGTGCCAATATTTTGCTTAGAGCAAGTAAGAGCCCGGGCCAACTAGATGGTGTCCTAAGCATAGAATCCTGGCCCTCCTACACTCCTCTTCTGATGAGGTCAGATTAGTCTTGAGATGTCTGTGTGATGGCATGTGTAAGAGTGCTAGGGCAGTTGACTATGTCATGCATGAGTGAATTGATTTTACTGGTCGCGGAGTTCAAAAAAAGGTTACGATTGACAGAGATGGTACCCAGGGTAATTTGTTTTTCTTTAATTAGCAATGGACTATTACCACTCCACTGACCAAATTAGCCCACTTGTCCTGTTAGTCACAGAATAATTTTCATTCTTCCTTGAGACACACCACCGTTTTGTAGCTGAGGTGTCATAGAGGTAGTAAAGGTTATATCCTTATCATGACAAGTCCCCACTCAGGCTTTCTTTGGCAGCCTTTAGTCCTCTGTTTCAAAGTGTGCTGCGGGCACAAAAGGCTACACTTTCACTGTCCTTGGACCTTTTGTTTGTTCCCTCATGTCGAAGGCAGCAGTGAAAGACTCTTAAGTGTACAGAGCTCAGACAAAAGCTCTGTTTATAAGAGGATTAGCACAGCCACGGGAATACAAGCCTCGTTCTAGGATTTAGGCCTAGATATTTTATTTCCCTCTTTCCTTCTGGTGTGTGTGTGTGACTGACCAAACCATACTGTAGCCTTCATCCTTGTGTGACTTGAAACCGTGCTGAAAAGGAGTTTCCCACTCATGAGACGTACAGAGTAGGCTAGGACCCAACTCCAGTCATCATGGAGGGGTTTGGGAGACAAAGCCTCAGGTGATTCTGAGGGTTATATTGAGGCTCAACAGTCAGACAGAAGAATGCTTCGGTCACTCCTTTAAGGCCTGGCCCCACTGCTACCTCTTGGAAAACCACCAAATAGAAGGTCCAAGGTTCCTCACTGAAAAGGATTGTCTCTCGGTTGCTGAATCCATTAACTTATCCACTAACTGCGACATGCAACCTGTGTATTATACAGTTTTTGCAAACATTCACACCACCACATCTATGTTTGCTACACTTTTGGCTCTTGTCAGTGCTGTGTTTTTACCCTTGCTGCACCGAGAAACGGCGTTTAAAAAATAATAATTTAACAGTGCAATAATAGGCCGTTTATTTGTATTCTGTGGTTTCCCCGCTGCTCGAACTGTTGAGAGCTGCATAATTGGTGTCTACTTTCAGATAAGGTTTGCTGTCAGCTCTTGAACGGTTAGGCTGATACCACTGGCATTGAGACAAAAGAGGAATACAGTAGTAGAGGGATTGAAAAAAGAAATTGACCTCATAGAGTAAATGAGTACAAAAGAGAGATCCAAGAGTAGTGAATGAGCAAGGGAGGGGTGTGCACACTGAAAGAATGAGTGGAAAGGGGAGGGCCAGTACACAGAGTGATTGAATGACTCAGCCATGGATATTGAAGTCAGAGGCAGAAAGAATGTGAGTAAGGGAAAGACTGAAAGAGGAAGAGATGACACTTGACAAAAAAGGTTCGAGAGATCATGAGGTAGTTTGCCGTCCTGCTGGATGCACTGCAAGGCACATGTGCTTGCATCTGTGCACTCTATCTTGCTTTACCATTTCAGTTTCTTCTTCTTTCCCCTCTTTAACAGTCTTGCATCACCGTGCATCGTATTGGTGCTAGTTTTTGAGATCCTAGCATCACAGGAGCACATGTTCATGTGACGTCCCTTCTCCCATCCAAGGCACCATTTCGAACACAATTGCAACAATGAGTTTGGTGCTTGTATGTGTACTTATGGGCAAGATTGTGTTTAGTGCACAAGTGCCTCCATATTTGCCACACCAACATGAGGGGCAAAATTAAATTGTTCAATTAAGGCACAGTTCATGTTCACTACTGTTATGTGCACAGTGGTGCATGGCAAAACGATGTCATCGCCCCTGGCTTTTTGCTGTTTCAACACTTAACGGCCGCCTAATGTTGGTAAACGGGTGCATTCACAATATGGATGATTGTTGAAGATGAACAAATGTTTGTTTTGCTTACTTGTCTCTGTTATCTTGTATGTTACCATTTTCCTGTCTCAGTGTATTCATACACTTTAGGGGGAGCGTACCTATGTTCCCCAGGTCCTATGTTCCCCACTTTTTATGGGACCGGGGAACATAGGACCCTTTTTTTCTTACATTTTAGAAAGGGTCCCATGTTCCCCGCTTTTCCCAAAAAGGGTCCTATGTTCCCCGGTATGTATTGAAACCGGGGAACATAGGACCCTTTTGAAAAAAAAATGGGGAACATAGGACCCGGGAAACATAGGGATGACCCCCACTTTAGGCTACTGGGTAATTAGTTTAAGTGATTAGAGCCTTGAGTGTTCTTCTGGTATTAGTTGAAAAGCGTTGCACGCCAGTATTTGGAGATTGTCTTATATTGTCTGTAGATCCTCCCAAACTCTCAGATGGATGTCAGTAAACAGCTTTTTTCTGGTGTCTCTGAAGATGTTTGAGTTCAGTCTGTGCTCTGGCTAGGCCTCTTAAGGACAGTCAGCGGTATCCCTATTAAGTCACTCCCTTATTGTCTTGATTGTGTGCATATGGCCGTGGTCCTGCTGGAAGGTGAGCCTTCAGTTCTGTTTGAATTCCTGAACACGTTGGACCCCCACAGCATGGTGCTGCCACCACCACCACCATGCTTTTCCAGTTTATCTGTTTTGGCAAACTCCAAACAGGCTTTTAGCGTCTCACTGAGGGGAGGCTTCCGTCTGGCCACTCTGTCATAAAGTCCAGACGGGCGGAGGGTTGCAGTGTTGACTGTCCCTCAAGTGTCCCATCTCCACACAGGCTCTCTGGAGCTCAGCCCTAGTAATCATTGGGTTATTGGGTCATCCCAGTAAGGCATCATTTCACTCAGGGGAGGATACAATCTAATAAATGGACTCCATGATCTCCAAGGTGTGAACAGAAGGCCAAAGAATCAGCAAGAGCCTACGGCCTCTCCTTGTCTATAGCTCATGCATTAGGATTCGCTAGAGGTCTGGGTAGCAGGCTTTACATCTCAATCATTGCTTACGTTGTGAGGATATTGTGGGGGGTTGTAAGAGCAGGAAGCATCACATCATACACATTATACACAATGAGAGGGGGGCTGTTTGAAGTGGTCCTGCATCTGCCCCCTGTAAACAGATGTGGGGCAAATCCTCCTCTGCTGCTGCTGAGCGGATTAATGGCCAGTGAGAGCCTGTCTGCCCCCCCACCCCCCCACCCCCCCTTCTTTCATTTCCCCCAATCTCTTCCCCTTCCTGCTCCCTTGTTGGAAGGGAAAGGACAGGCATGAGAGAACCCATTAGTTTACAAGCTCTGTGTGTAAACTGCTAGTTATGAAGGGAAGTTGAGTGCTGTGGCCATTTTTATCTGGCTTTGCAAATGTGATGCTCAGACAGACACTTGGTGGCTTGGATGATTGCCAATTATATGTTAAGCTTTTTTGGTGCAATGCGGTCAGTGTTGCTTGTACGTGAGTTGTGAATATGTGAGAAAAAAAAGCTGTGTGTGCTTATATGCACGCTTACATATACAGGGACATTTGAGTCACATTTCAAGTCCGAGAAGGCCGAATTAGCTGTGGAATGTCTTTGGATCTGGAAGAGGAGGGGTGGTAGCGGAAACACAGTGGAACAAACAGGAACAGAGGAACTTCTTCTGCAGTGACTGGACCTCCTCAAAAGCTTTTTACAGGCTCACCCTCACTTCCTCCTCTCCTTCACCCTTTCCACCAGCTCTCTCTCTCTCCCTCCCTCCCACTATCTAGCATACCCTCCACTCTGACTAATGACCACCGTAAGTAGTTCAGACTCACATGGGACGTCCAAAGAGGGCATGTCAGGCTAGGATCCAGGGTCACACGTTCTTCTGTTCCTCAAAGCATTCCTTAATGTCTCACAGTGACCTTTACTATACTGTGGTGTGGGTGCACTGAACTGCCTTTCAATGGGAACCAAGCCAGGCTTTTTGTGTTTCTTTTTAAACTACTCTTTCTCTGGTGTATACCCTTTGCCCGTTTTCTGCTGGCTCATTGGAAACTCTTGTTGATGTGTGTGTGTGTGTGTGTGTGTGTGTGTGTATGTTTGTTTGTTGAGGGAGTGTCATGCTTCACATTCCAGCATTTCTAGCCAAACAAACAGGGCTGGGACAGAGACACTGAGGGAGGCAGACCAGCAATGCCATTTTGGGCTAAGAAAGTTTCAAACAAACAGCGCCAGAGGAGAAAGGTGTGGTGGCTGAGTTTAATCAGGTGATGTTTGCCCTGCATGCT
The DNA here is from genome assembly GCF_963854185.1 of Sardina pilchardus. Lineage (NCBI taxonomy): Eukaryota > Metazoa > Chordata > Actinopteri > Clupeiformes > Clupeidae > Sardina > Sardina pilchardus. The sequence continues at coordinate 2,427,024 of NC_085006.1, forward strand.
TGTGTGTGTGTGTTCAAGAAAAAAATAGAGAGAGGGAGAGGTGGTGGGGGGGTGGCACCTTGCTGACTTACATCATCAGCACAGTGACAGGCAGTTAACAGCATTTCCTTATAAGGTAAAAGTACGCTGCCGAGCCAGGGGAACGACAGGAAGAGGCAGTTAGTGTGACAATGCTCTCTTGACTGGGCCAGCCTGCCTGTCTCGTTCAGTCACATTGTCTTCCCCCTCTCCCTCTTCCTCTCTTTCTGTCTCTCTCATTCTCTCTCTCCTCCCCCACCCCTCTTGTTTCATCTCTACTGCTTGTTATGTTGTCTACTTTCCCTTCTCTAACTTCCAGCCATCCATTTTAGCACAGTCACCACCACCACTGCCCAGTAAATCTGCCCTCTGAAAAGAGCATACTGCTGAAATCTGAGGCAAAGGCTGCTGTGCTACCAGTCATGGTCCCAGTCGGTGCTTATGGCTAAATTATGTCGTGTTTCCTTATGGGTGTCTAGCTGCTATGAGTCACGCTGGTGCTGATATGTGTCAGAGCTAACTCACAGAAGCGGGTGTGATGGAGGTGGGTAAAGGCCACTACTGTGGAAGGAAGCCCAATAGAGTTTCCTGTGTATTTTCTAATCTATGTCAGCTTGTTGAGTTTGTGTGTGTGAATGAATGATCGAGAGAGAGAGAGAGAGAGTGACAATTACCAACGAGGCAAGGACACGGGGAACATGCCGCCCTACAGGGAATGTCAGGAATGTGAGGAGCCCACAGAGAGCAAATGTCAAGCTGCATTTACAGACAAGCAGCTATAAAGACAGAATTGGAAGATGAGAGGAAGAGCCTGGGAATTTCTCTAGGCTTGGTTAATTTTTTGGTCATGATCATTGTGTGTACATGACCGTGGCTAGTAAGTTAACTATAGCATTATGGTATATAGCAGTTGGTGACGTCAGAGTCTTTCTGGCTGAAACTTTCCCAGTTTGCCTCTTGTTTTCACTTCAGTATCTAAGCCTGCAAAGGTCATCACTCCTGTGGAGGAGCTGTGTGCACACCCCACCTTCACTCCTCCCCGACACCCTTTCAAGTCATTTCCATGCAGGCATGCCCGCTGAGAACAGGCACAGACACTAAAGCAAACAGCCCACAGAAGCCCCAAGCTTTTATTTAACCAAGAGTAGTCTGAGAAGAACCTGTTTGGGTGCGCGTCTCCTGCTGACTGGGCAGAAGTATGGACGAGTGATAAATTGTGAGAGGGAGCACACCTCAGTGACCCTGGGAGTGAAGGCCCAAACATCAAACACTGTGAACATGTGTACGGGGTGACCCTGCCTAGAGGTCAATCCCAAAGATACCCTCTTGGGGAGATAATTGTGAGGTACTTTTCCTGGAATGTGAGACAATACTGTGTGAGCTGTTGCTTGCAAGTTCAGTCAGTTCCCACTATCTTAGGCTGTGAACAGGCTTCAGTTTTTAGTATGTGATCAGTACAAGGACAAGCAGTCTTGAGAGAGTCCAGAGTCTTGTAAACACAAGGTCTATTGTTGAAGTACATGCATGGGCACAGCTATTCAGCAGCTGTAGGTAGCTGGCACATCATGCCTGCTCCAGGGTGGGCAGCCAGAAGCCTTGTGCTGGGCGCTCCAGAAGCAGGAGCAGCGTGGCCCCACCTCTTCAGCCGTCCCCAGCCAGGTCAGGCTCCATTGTGTGCTGGAGAAAGGCTACTATACTGGCTGGAGCCCCAGGAGTCGCCTGAGAGGGATCGCTATCTTGCGCGGTGGCAGCCCATAGAGCCGACCTCACAGTCAGGATAGACCCTTTTCTAATGTACCGAGAGGTGAAAGGTGGGGGTGTTGATAAGCATCCAGCACAAGGTCATGTTATGTTTTATTCATTTTTTTTCCTGTTATTATAACTGTACCCTTTCAAAGTAGTGGCTGCTCTGCAAGAACTTTGACTTTCCATAGGAGAGCAGAGTGATGGTATATGAAGTTTGGGCAGTTGTGGCATTGAATGTAAAATGTATTTTCTAGGTGTGTGTTGATGTGTGAGAGGGAGATAGTGACTATCATCAAGATTATGCTGTGATTGGTGTAATTTATGGCTGGCTCAAGCAGGAAAGTCCAACCCCCGCCCATCCCCCCAGCCTCTTGGATGGATGAGACAGCCCCCAGATGGGTTATTTAGTCTGACCACTGCTTATCTTCTTTCCTGGCTGCCCAGTGTTCATTTACGTTTTGGCCATTTCCCCTTTGAAAGTGATCTGAAGCTCTGAAAACAACAACCAAAAGGAAAGATGGAGGATGGAGGGTAGTGACTTATTTCAACCCCAACTTTCTTTTCATTTGGTTTTCTTTTTTATGTTCTTCCTCTCTCCTTCTTCTAGTCCTTTAGCCTCACTAACCCTTATCCTTTATCCTTTAACCTCATCCTCTTGTAACTCTCTCTTTCTTCCCTGTGGAATCTTGCACCCATTGCTCCTGGATCCAGTACTACAGTGCTCTGTTAGACATGAAGCTTGAGTCATCACAGATGTCGTGACTCGCAGTGCTGGCACTAAACTGAACACTCAACTGGTGTTGGCCTGACTCCAGCTCGCTGCTGCTGCTGTGTAGAGGCCCACAGAACATGAGCAGTAGTCCTGTTTAAGCTCCCTCACCTCTGCTTTTATGGTTCAAACTGCCACGGCTCTGGGCTGAAGCTCTCCATGCCTCCGGTCAGGGGAAGCACTGAGGCTCTTAAGCCTCCTCATGCCTCAGTCCTCACATTCCTCTCGTTCCTCGTGCATGGGACTAAACATCAGAGTGGTTGAGCGATGATCACCATTGGCTGTTTGTCAGCTATTTTCTGTATTGTCTGATTCCCCTGCAGCTCCCCTGAGTAGGAAGTTGTAGAGAGGACATCTGGTTTGTTGAGATGAGGCTTAACACATGAGTAGAGAGTGGAGGAGGACCTGTGGTAAGTACTAAAGTTTTTAGTAAATGATCCTGAGGAGGGAGGAGTGGACGGAGCAAATGGCAGGATTCATCTTCTCAGTGGAAGGGCAGGTGTATATATGCTCCATTTCTACCGTCAGCTCTGCTGACCAGTGATCTTGGTCCGCCATGCTGTGATCGCCTTCCTCCTGCTCTGCCTGGGGAGAACAGCTTGCCCCTCTGAAAGCCCTGTGAGAGTGCACCCAGAGAGCACGGACTGCATGGCTGGCATTCCTAACATCCTTCTCATACTAAATTAGGATGACATTCATTCCTCTGTTTGGCCCTCCCTGCTTTCCCTCCCTTGCATCAGTGCCCCCCCCCCCAGTCATTTTAGGCTTTTTTTGGGATGCCTGCAGCATTCAGGTCATTGTGTGATGAATGACGTGATGTAGGCAGTGCCCCATCATACGCCACAGGTGTGCAGTTAGTCCTGTCCAACAGATTCTCACCTGGTTTCTGTTAGTGCATAGCTGGCATTCAGGTTTCACTTTTCCCCAAGCTACTCCAGGTGTATGTGTGCAAGCGCTTACCGTTTTTCACATCCTTTCATAGTCTTTTACAGTTTATTGGACTGTTACAGAAATTAAGATGAAAAAAGACTTCTGTTCTAGTCCATGTCCGTGAACTGAAACGTGATCATCCCCTTTGAGTGCACGATGGGTTAAATCTGCTGAGAAACCCAACCCAACTCTGACAAAGACAGGAAGCCACATAAATAAATCAACAAATAAACAGAGCCTCCACTGGAAGCTTCTGCTCAGACTGGACATACAAAGTAACCACCACTGCAGTGTCCCCTCTCCCTTCAGTTTGTTTCAACCATACTGTCCCTCTGACTTTCTAACTCTGTCTCACTGCCTGCCTGCCTGCCTGCCTGCCTGCCTGCCTGCCTGCCTGTCTTTTATTTCTCCCATGTTTGAACTTTGGCGTCTGTCTGTTGTGTACAGTTAGAATTTCATACATTCATCCTTCCCCACCTCAACCACCCATAGATAAAGAAAAATGGCGCATTCCTGACTGAAAGGGATCTGCATGATCTTTTACAGACAGTTCTCCATTTATAGCATTTCATGAGAAGAGGCTTGCCGGTCAGAGCAGGTTCCTGTGGGCCCCACGCCACTGTCAGTTTGACTCACTTTGGTCAGCTTGTGTGAAGTGTTGCAGATCGAGCTGTTCTGAGCCATAAGTGGTAGACCACGCTGGTTCTTTATTTGCTGCGTTAATGCAACGAACTGTGGTGTGAGTGTCTTATTTTTGACCTCTGAGGTTCCTGTGCTCAGAGCTGAGAAAGCTCATGTAACCTGGTGAGTGCACTATGAAGCTACTAGCAGCACCCAGTCCTGGTGTTGGGCCATAGAGGAGCTAAGCTGTTCTATGGGAGAACCCATGAAAAGGGAGTGAAACGCATGGCAGCGCTGTTCTCCCAAAGAGATGACTTAAATGTCCTGGTAGTTCATCACCTGTAACCTTGCGACATCACTCAAAGACGGAGGAAGGCAAGTGTGCCAGAAAATCCCTCAGCTTTCCCTCATGTGTACAGTTCTCACTGGGCCAACAGGAGATGTTGGGATCATATGCCTTTGCCTCATGTGTACAGTTCTCACTGGGCCAACAGGAGATGTTGGGATCATATGCCAGAGGGACATTGATACACCTGCATTTGGATCCCACCTCGGCCTCCTCTACTCAAGTTCCCACGATATCTCATACGGCCTCTGCAGCTTGACCCAATCAGCAGCAGGCCAATTTCAACAAAGGCCAGCCGTCTTCTTGCTGTAGTGTTGTTTTGCTTTCTCCCTTCTAATCTACTGTAATAATCCCTCTCCAAATGAAGAGTAATACTGTAGCACGTTGGCAGAGCATCCCAGATGTATCCCAAATGGCCACTAGGCTACAGCTCAGGAGAAATGGAACACGTCCTTATAGGGCCAGGGTGTGTTTGTAACTGGATGGATAATTTGGATGATTTGATTGTTCAATTCCCATTGTTTTATGGGAAGACCTTGTCTGTCTTTTTCTGTGATTGTCATTTATTGCCTGTCCTCACTTGATGTCAGTGTGTCAGTGCATGTGGGGGCTTGACGTATTTGGGAGGAGCCCCCAAACATGTATGTGTTTACAACACACCTGTCCAGACCTGATGAGGTGAGCACTGAGGGGTGCGGCAACACAATATTCAGCACGCAAAAATGTGCTCCTTAACACACCCCGTGCCGAAACCACACACACACACACACACACACACACACGGATGGATTTACACCTAACGAGGGGCGTGTTGATCATTTTATACAGGAAACAATGACCAGAAATCAATATGAAAAATAACCGAAAAAACTTGACTAACCCTATACGAATGTGTTTCACTTGTGGTGGTCATAATCATGTTGATTCATGAAGTGCCCGTTCCTAATGAAATTGATAGATGTATTATAACTCTGAGGGTCACAATTTCTAATTGACATTCCTAAAATGTTCAAATCTCCAAACTAGCTGTATCCTGGTTGTGTGTGGAGACTAACTGCAGGCATACTGTTTTCATTGATTTCATTTTGACAAAGCCATCCTTATCCCTGAAACATCACCAGCAGGCATGTTTCACAAAGCCACCATGGGCCAGGCTTAGCTGTGTCAGGAAAGTAGGGGTTGATGAGGCCTCTCTGTCTGCAAGCCGAAGACACACACACACACACACACACACACACACACATACATACATACAGTTCTGCGCACTTTCACACACTATCTTGCCCTCAAGGTCTAGGCTAGGACTGATCCATGAGGCTCCTGCTCTTAATGTGGTGCTGCTGATGCCGCTTTGGAAACTGGAGTTCCCCAGTGAGATGCTTTGCTGAGTGACTGTAACAGGAGAGGAAACCACTGTACATGCGCGTGTGTGCATCAGACCTAATGACCATCACTCACTCCAGTTGCCTCGTAGTTGAGTGTGCCGAGTTGACCCGAGAGCTAATGCACGAGTTATGGCTAATAATAGCTGTTATCTGACTGTGTCTTTGTGTTGGCTGACTCACGGCAGGTCTTTACGTGGCTCACTCTGGTTCCTGCATCACTCTACAGGACAGGTTCTCCTCCCCTGCCCTCAGTTGATCTCGCTTGAACCATTTAATGTCTCACAAGTTCTCCTGCTCTATGGATTCTCCTCTGGATATAGCTGGTGACCCTAAACACTCCATGAAACCTCAACATTTCCTTTTGGTCCTTCCTGGGGACCTACTGTAGATGGATTAGGTTTTAGTGAGGAGTAGAGCGCATGTGGCGCTGTTTAGTCTTCAGGGTACTCCCAGAAGCAGAGCTTACCTGTGGGCCTGCCACTGCTTGCCTGCTCCCTGAGGACTCAACGCCTTCTGCTTTGTGTGCTGTGCGTTACTTCTGCATGTGCGTGCACGTCTCCTAATGTCAACATGTGCAGTGGATGCGGTATAGCTCTGTAATGAATGCAGATTCATATAAAGCACAGAATACTAGTGGAGAAACCTCATCTAATCTATGCCGTTTGTCTTTGTCTCAAACTTTCTTGAGGAGACGTCAAGGAAAAGCTGTAATCATGTTGAAACCATAGATCAGTTTCGGTCAATATAAGTGAATGGGTGAAAATACCTTGGGTATAGAAATAATCACTTGACTGATTATATCTATACCAAACATATAGATATCCTTACGGAGAAGGAAACATTGCCTCCGTACTTGGAAGGAAAAAAGGTCTTAAAATCCATTGTTCTGTCATTGCCAGTTGTGTAGTCATCTACTAAAATGTCTGTTGGTTTTATGTTCGCATAGTCTTTCATAGAATCGGAATGAAGTATTTCCCAATTTAAGAGCAAGTTCTGAACGTCTTTAGATGTTCCACGTGTGTATGTGCAGTACTCTGTTTCCTGTCCCATGTAGTGAGGGTGAGAAGGTGAGCTACTCCGTGTGTATGCGCTGATGTGTGTATCTGCTACTGCAGGACTAAAGGGAGCGGTTCTCTCTGTATTGTGTGTGTGTGATAAAGGGGGCAGGGCAGTGATCAGCATAGCTGTGTAGTCATGCATGGAATGTGCAGCAGTTTTGAAATGACATTGTGTGCAAGCCTGGCTCATTCTCTCCAGGTGCCACCACGCCCTTTGCCTGTCTGTCTGTCTCTGTCTGTCTGTCTGTCTGTCTGTCTGTCTCTCCCACTCAAGGAAATGTCTATTTGTAAATGCCCTATTCTCAAAGAAGCATGCGTGTGTGTGTGTGTGTGTGTGTGTGAGGCTGAAATGGGAGCGTGTTAAGGATGTGGTTGTGTCATGCTGCGTTCCACAAGAGGGAGTGGCAGCTCTGACACTCACCTCCACCACTGTTGAGCTGAATCATCCTAAAGGCCCAGGGACCAATCAGCACTCTTCCCTGTGTGACTGACAGTGGGAGTGTGTGTTTGGCCCGGCTGATGGGATGTGAAGCTATGGTGGGAGGACTTGTCTATGCTCACACACCCACCAAAAAAAAGGACTCAGAGGTTTGAGTCTGATGAAACGTGTTGTGTTGCCTTAGCGATGTGAGCACATCACCACCGGTCACTGATCTCAGAGATCTCTTTGTTAACCCTGTTTAACCTTATTTGGTTATTATATTTAAAGCATTTGTCTGACTATATTATGTAGGCATTTTACCTTTAGCATAGCCTTTGGTCCTTCTTCTAAAACTTATTGATAGTGTGTCCATGACAAACCTAGTCCTATGTGTTTCTTTTTCTATATGTGTATGAGTGTGTGTGCGCCTGCGCGTGTGCGTGTGCGAAGACAGGCTGCATTGTGTCCACATTGTTTGTGTAGGGCCTGCTTGTTGTTTGTTAGGGGAGGAAGGGGAGCCCCCAGATGACGTGCTGGGGTCTGGCTGGGCTCTCCTGTCCCCTTTGCATCCCTGGGCTGGGATGCGGGTGGGGGTGAAGGGACTCATTATCCAGGGGTCTCAATAGGCTCTTTGTGTGGAGCGGCCAGCAGAGGGAGGGAGAGAGGGTCAGTGGCCTGCCCTACTGCCACCACCCTCTCTCATAATGTTTCCCAACATCGCAGCCCAATGTAAACTGGCCCTGTGTGCTCTAGCTGGGGGGTCATGTGTGGGGGGGTTGGGTGAGATGAAGGGGGGGGTTGGTGCCCTTGAAACTCTAGTAGAGAGAAGGTCCCAGAGATGGGAAAGACTGGAAACAAGTGGCCCCTCCCCAGAGTGCTGAGGGCTGCTCGAGAAGGGCATCAGCACAACTAATACTCTTACATCAGACAATTGCGACTGACGTTTTCAATTGATAAAAAGGTGTCCTGCGTTCTGTTCACAAAGAGCACTGGCAAACGTGTTGTACACAATGTGAGGGTTGGGCAGTGGCGTGGTTCTCTGTGGAGTCTGTCTAACCTTTGTCCTCTGGCCTTCTTGTCTAGACATTCACAGCCTGGTGCAACTCCCATCTGCGCAAGGCTGGCACACAGATTGACAACATTGAGGAAGACTTCAGGGATGGCCTCAAACTCATGCTGCTATTGGAGGTCATTTCAGGTAACAGACCAGCACTCGTGTTAGCATTTCACATGCAGCAGGACATGCACACACATGTACACTAGGGTGCATCAAATTTGAATGGGAATTTTTAATTTAAAAATATAATTTTGGCTGGCATTGCATTTTGTTCCAATCAAGAAAAAAGTGACTTTTGCAAAGTTGTAAGGAATTTCATTGATATTTAGGGGTGCCACCTAACACATGAACTTTGGCGAAATTTCGAAAAATGCGCAATTTTCGTCTAATTAGCAAAAGTTTGACCTGGAAATGTTGAATAGAGTGAACTTTTATACAGTAACATGTTCTGTAGGGTTATCAAAGTAAAAGTTGTCTGCATTTACAACTTGGGCATTTCTCAGAATTCAACTTTGAAGAGTCTCTATTCATTCGGAATGAATGTCCTATGGACAAAATGAATGGAAGTCAATGGGGCCTGTTCACATGGCCTTACCCTGAATTTTGTGAAGCAGTGATGGATGTCGGACACACATCCCAACTGAAAAAACCCCAGCAGGAAACCAGCTTATGCTGGTAGCTAGTTTTAGCTGTTTTTTGCTTCTTCCAGCTATTGCTGGTGTAGCTGGTTAGACCATCAGGTAGACATGCTGGCGTGACTGGTCGTGCAGGTGTGACCAGCCTGTTGTGTGGGACACAGCTGGTGTAAGATGGTCATTCTGCCCTGCTGAAAAAAACAGCCTGACAGCTTAAGGTGGTTTGCTGGTTGACCAGCTTGTTAACCAGCTTGTTTGACCAACGATGGTTGACCAGCTAGACCAGCAAAACTCTTGTGAAAACTATCCCTGCTGAAAAAAACAGCAAGAAACCAGCTTAGGCTGGTAGCTGGTTTTAGCTGGTCTTTGCTGGTCTTTGCCCAAAACACAGTTATTATTGCTGGTCTTTGCTGGTGTAGCTGGTTAGGCCACAGCCTGCCAGCTAAAGGTGGTTTGCTGGTTGACCAGCTTGTTAACCAGCTTATTTGACTACCTTATGATGGTTAACCAGCAAGACCAGCCAAACTCTTGCGAAAACACACCTTCAGCTGGTTTACCCAGCTTATGATGGTAATTCAGCTGGTTTTGATTGTCGTACCACCTTAAGCTGGTCATTTTTGATGGTGTTGCTGTTCTACATTGCTGGTTTCTACTGGCCACGCCAGCTTATGTTGGTTATTCTAGAAAACCAGCTTGACCATCTTTGTCAAGCTTGACAGGCTGGTCACCAGCATGACCATCTTAAACCAGCTGTATCCCAAATGAGAGGCTAGTCACACCAGCACAACCAGCTTCCTCAGATGGTCACGCCAGCATGTCTAGCTGGTGGCCTAGCCAGCTACACCAGCAAAGACCAGCAGGGTGTACCTTTTCAGCAGGGTGTACCATTATAAGCTGGGTAAACCAGCTGAAGGTATGTTTTCACAAGAGTTTTGCTTGTCTAGCTGGTCAACCATCATAGGGTGGTCAAACAAGCTGGTTAACCAGCAAACCATCTTATGCTGGTCAGGCGTTTTTTTTTTTTCAGCAGGGATATAAAGTTTAATTTACTTTATTGGTATACACATGGGGTGATACTGACACATGTGGTGCCGGCACCCAGACCAAAGCAGTGGTCGGCCCTTTGAGAGCTGTATGGCAATGCAGGCTGCAGAGAGATGGCCGGTGTTTGACGCAGTGGTGTCAAATGCCATGTTGACAACCTGGTCAATGCAGCACCAGTCCTGCAGCAACTTGCATGTCAACCGGGCAATGATCATTGGGCATGACTCATTGGTCTGCTTCTAATACGCCAAGATACCAGGCAGTTTCAGCCTCTCTGTATCTCCAATTTCCACTGCACTTTAGGACGCTCCTCCAACTGGCACACATTGCTGAGCGTCGGTGTTAACTTGCTGTCCCAGTGTAGGATGCACAATGGAGGTGGTGTGGTTAGCAAACTGTTGCTAGTTCATGTTAGCTAGATGTAATGAGCACCAAATACCTATAAATATGACTTAAATGACTTGTGATAAATAAGTATGCAAAGACACAACTAGAGATATGATAGTAGTAATGTAATAATAAGCTATAATAATGAGTTATAGCATTTTTTACCTCAGGTCGCCATGGCGACCATTGAGAACCACAGCCACTTTATCCACCAAAAACAGATGTGTGGTGGCACCCCTAAATCATCATGTACTGGAAAAATATTTTGCATGTGTTGTTTCTACCTATATTGGAACACTATTAGCACCCAGCCATATCAAAATTCAAAAATGTTATTTTTTGATGCACCCTAATGTACACGCATGTTCACACACAAGCACAGACTGCTCATGGCTCATATTGAAACCACTTTCCCTGGTCCACAGTCAATTAGTTCAGTGAATTCAGTGTAAAATGACTTGAGTAGGACTTAAATGGCAGGTAATGTGTGTACTCTACTGCATGCACAACCCCAGCAGAGAGGTGGTGTTAACCAGGCCACACACATGATGCACAGGCCCACACAACCAGTGTCAGTGCCCCACTCCTGGTACTCCGATCAGCATGCTCTTGCACATGGATATAGAAATCTAGATCTAAACCTTTCTGTATTCTTGTTCTTGGTATTCACACAATCATGTCTCCAAGTCATCGCTAAGGTTTAATATTTTATCTGGAAGATACGCATACATTTGTCCCAATTGTTTCATACAAATACACACACCGAAGCACACAAACACAATCAATCTCTGATTGCCTCATTGTCTCATTGTATGGCAACGTCACAAGTTCTGTCCAAGCTGTTCTGTAGGCTCAAGTTCAAGTCTTGATCTTATCCTGAACGCCTGTCTCTCTCACCTTCTTGTTTTATTGCCTTCGGAGATATGCCCCAGAATGCAAATCATAACCAGAAGGCCCTGACATTTCTCTAGGGCAGTGGTGATATCTGTGGGGTTGGGGAACTGTGTCCTCTCTCTCTCTCTCTCTCTCTCTCTCTCTCTCTCACTCTCCTGTCTCCCTCGCTTTCTTTCTCTCTTTCTTTCTTTCTTTCTTTCTCTCTCTCTCTCTCTCTCCATACCTGTATACCTGCTCTTCTGCTGCTGATCTTGTGTAAAATGCAGATCTTTCATGGGAATTTGTGTTTGCTCATTTGTTTGTCTCCTTTTGGTACTCTGTAGGGGAGAGGTTACCCAAGCCAGAGAGAGGCAAGATGAGGGTTCACAAGATCAATAATGTCAACAAAGCACTGGACTTCATTGCCAGCAAGGGGGTCAAGCTGGTGTCCATCGGTGCAGAAGGTTTGTATCAGTCTAACATATAGCACACACAGTATACTGTATATTTCTCACTCTCTGTGTATGAGTGTATGGGCTCACACACTCAAGAGGGGATGTGTTATGTTGTGCATGATTGTGTATTTGCAGCATGTTTCCTAAAAACTGTACGTGTGTTTTCAAATTAATGTAGATTTGTCTACGTCAATTTGGATGTGTTTGCCTGAGTTGTAGCGTGTTGGCCTTTTTCAGACTCAATATGTGTGGCCATGTACAAAAATACAAAGACAAAACAGCCTACTCAGTTCTGTGCAAATGCAAAGCCTTATGCATGTCAATTTAAGGACTTTAGTAAGCACTCATTTTACATTCCCCTCCATACTTGGTGACTTAGCAATTCAAACAACTCCCATTCCAGCTCCCTAGTCTACGTTTTTCTTTCTTTCCTGTACACATATGCAGACATACACACAAACATGCAAAGGGTCCAGCTTGCCATGTTAATGCTATAATGTCTTACAAGTAAACATGTTCAACAACACACTTACAGTATTTCACAACTTACTGTCAAGCTGTTCAGTTTGAGACGGAGTGAGGGAGCAAGAGTGTCTAATGTATGTGCAAGTGGTGGTGGTGGGAGGAGGGTGCAGGGATCTTCAGCAGGCCTTCGCTACTGCAGTTAATCAGAGCACAGCCGGGGAGCCGTTGAGTGGTGCATTGACAGTGTGGCTGTGACCTTTCAGTCCCCCATCACTGCAGTGACAAAGTGCCTGACTGGCTACCCTCCATGACCCTTCATTCCAATGGCATTAGCGCTGAAGATGCCAGGCCCCACTCACTGCAGCAGGTCAGCGCAGTGACCCGACCCACCCAGCGCCCAGTCTGATCAAGCTGAAAGGTCAAGCTTTGGAAGACGACAAAACAACAACGGAGTGTGGGATGGGAGACAGAGAGAAACTCTGAGAACAATGAAGTAGAGGAAGGAAATTGGAAATGGAAATTGATGAGAGTGGGAGTTTTCTTTTTCAAATGTGTCCATGTCATGCATGGAGTCAGTGGTCTCTCTGTGCAGACACCATGCATTATTTGGACAAGGAAATCGAAGTTATTAGAGGTCGAAATCCATTTGACCGTTTCTATGCCCCTATCAACTATAGCTGCCTGTTTTGTTCAGCTGAAACATCTGAAAATGCCCACTTAGCTAAAGATAGATAGATCATTGCTCAAATTGTACCATTTGAATTGAAACCCAGTTCAGTATACTGTATGTCTAATGTGGGCTATGTTGTTTACAGAAATTGTGGATGGCAATGCAAAGATGACCTTGGGAATGATCTGGACCATCATCCTCCGTTTCGCCATCCAGGATATCTCCGTGGAAGGCAAGCACATGCCATCATCTGCACAGCTATCCTTCTCTCTGTCCTGATAAGTCATCCCATCTGTCCTGTGTAGATCTGTTCTGTGGGACCTCTTGAGAGCTTGTGAATGTACTCGCAGGAAATGGTTGTTTTTACTTAAGGGACCTATGACCACCCAGACGGCAAGAATTTGTCTTGCATTTGGTTCATGTCTGCCTCCCCCTCTGTCTTTCTCTCTGCTGCTCCTCCTCCCCATATACACACACAGCTGCACGCCTGTCTCAGTGGGAAGTGGAGTGGAAATACAGCAGCCTTAATTCACTGTATGTGTGTGTGTGTGTGTGTGTGTGTGCACATGAGCGAGAACATGTGAAAACAAACAAATATATTTTCATGGTAGTATGCCATTCTTCTACCCTCTACTCACATGGTAGAACTGAATTGAAGTGTCATACACTAACTCCCTGTCATCTTACATTACCCAATGGTACTGTTGCGCATTCCTTCTAACTTCCTGTCGGTATGGTGACATCTACAAGCATTCCCCTAAGTATTCACAAGCATTCTCCAAACCTCATGTTTGTTGTGTGCCTTGTGGTGATTTCTGATCTCAGTGGTAAACATTGTGGAATGCACATCTTGTCGTCCTCTTAAGAGGGAAATCTGCCTCCTTCCCTCCATCTCTTCTATCTTCATATCTTTCTTTTCCCTCCCTCAGAAACCTCTGCCAAAGAGGGCTTGTTGCTGTGGTGTCAGAGGAAGACTGCTCCCTACAAGAACGTCAATGTGCAGAACTTCCATATCAGGTACTACATAGCATTAGAGGATGCCCATTCGATGTTGAGATCTGATCTGATCTGATCTCCCCGGCGCAGTTTCTTTGTCACCTTTTTTCTCTTGGTTGCATGTCACATATTCACTACCTCTTTTTGCTATTTCTCGCTCACAGCTGGAAGGATGGGCTGGCTTTCAACGCGCTCATCCACAGACACAGGCCTGAGTTGATTGACTATGACAAGCTTAGAAAGGTGAGAGTGATGCTTCCACAGCCCCACTAAAGAGACCCTACACGATCGCTACTCTTCCAGGAGCCGAGGAGTTGTAAAGAGAAGGCTGCTTTGACCTCAGGAATTGATTAAGTAATGTAACGGTACAATCAAAGACCATGAACAGATCGAAGTATCTGATTACACCAGGAACTACGCTGGATATCTCTTTGTAAAAAAGATGCTCTCATGCTAACATTATATTTCAACTAACACCAAACAAAACACCAGAGAAGTAGCTTGTTTGGGGGACTGGCCGCCCCCACTTTGTTTTCAGTTCTTGGAGCAATAGCTTTGTTAAAATACCTTTTTGTAAATCACTTGGGCAAAAAGCAGATGGGGTAAACGATGCTATGAAGTTAACAGCTTTTTATCCATGTCTGTTGTTAATATTGTGATCTTAATTAAAGTTTGATGTAGGAAGTCTGTTTTTTCAGAGTTATATTCTCCGTTGTCTCTTATCTCTGCTCAGGATGATCCAGTGACCAACCTGAATAATGCTTTCGAAGTGGCTGAGAAATACCTTGACATCCCCAAGATGTTGGATGCAGAAGGTACATCTTTTCTACCCCCTTCTCTGTCCCTTCTGTTTATGGTATCATCCTTGCGGTGTTGGTTTGGTGTATGAGTAGGCCTATGTTATTATTTGGGGTGTGTGTTTGCTGATCATTGATCTTCACCCTTTTAAAATGAATAAATGCAGCTTTTATATTGTTAATGCAACACAGTTCTATCCCAAGCAGCTGTTAGACAGCGCTGTTCCCTTCAGTGTCATAACACTTGTACTGTAGCACTAGCATGTGAGTGTGTCCGTCTGTCTGTCTGTGTCTGTCTGACTGATGGACTGATAGTCTTGTCTGACTGTGTGTGCATGTGTCTGGCATCCCTCAGTCCTACAGGTATCTAACTCTCCCTCTATCACACTGAGTGTGTCCCTGCCCCATCTGTCAGTATGTCTGTCTGCCTGTCTGTGTGTCCACCTGTCTGTCTGTGTGTGTATGTAACTGTCGTCTCCCTCCAGACATAGTGAACACTGCCCGCCCTGATGAGAAAGCCATTATGACCTATGTGTCCAGTTTCTACCATGCCTTCTCTGGAGCCCAGAAGGTACCCCCAACCCAGCCATCCCTGGCCAGTCTAACCCTTAACCCCTCACCTCTGAACCTTGACCTCTGCCACATCAGCAGCTCATCTCCCTTTTCCAGCATGGCTTTCTCCTCCAGCATTGGGATGGGCTAGGACTCAGAATGGTCGGGACACCAGCTGGTGTTTATAGCACACACATGTAAATACCATTGCATACTGCACATGGGAGGATGATTGCTAAAGTACGCTCTTCAGGCACACACACAACACTAAACTGCACCCATTCACTCCTATCAAAGTAGACCCATTTTTGAACATCACCTCAGCCATAGTCTATAATCATGCAGGAGGTTTATATGTCAGTGGCAGGTGAAGATCAATCAACAGACCTTTTATATTTGCAGTAAAAGAGCCAATGCTTATGCTGTTAGTTAGATAGTGATTGTGATAGTGAATGAATCTGTAGCACATCTGAATGTGAAGAAGTGTACAGATCCTGTATCTTTTCTCTAGCTCACTCCACATTCAGACACTCATTGTAGTACAAAAAGAGCTCTGGAGGCATCCGCTGACCGCCTCTTAATGTGAACAGTGATGAAGGGAGCGTGACCAAGCTAGACAGTAAACACCAGGCTACTGAAAGCTGCTGCCAGCACCTCTGTTAGAACAAGAGCATATTTAGAATTCCACAACAGAAATTGGTTTGCAGGACAGATTCGTCAGAGGAATCCGCATGTGTGTGTGTCCTGGATGTGTGTCCCGACCCGCTCTTCATGGTCCAAGACAAAGCTCTAAGGGTAGTTTCTCCCTTTCTGTGTGTGTTACCATGGTAACCGTGCAGCTCCTCCACAACCCTTCTCTGTCCCCATGCCACCCCGTACAGTAAGCGGGGCCTGGGAGGGGAGGGGGGGTGGCATAGGCTGTGTCAGCTGTGGAGTCAACGCTGTACCACCACCACCACTGCACCCGCCTACCCCACCCCAGCGCCAATCCCCCCTCCTCCCATCACCCCACCCAACTGTGTGTGGGGGGGCAACTTTGGCTTTGGGTAGCTTAGCTTCATTGCCTGTCTCTTTCTCTCTCTCTCTTTCTTTCTCTCTCTCCCTCTCTCTTTCCCCCCACTCCTCTCTCCCTCTATCTCTGGTGTACTGTGGTGCTCTGCTCTCCTGTGCTCTGCTCACCGCCCGGCTGTGCTGTAGACATCGTGGGCACACTGCGGCCCGACGAGAAGGCCATCATGACCTATGTCTCCTGCTTCTATCACGCCTTCTCTGGCGCCCAGAAGGTGAGGACCCCTCTTCCTCTTCTCTCCCTCTGTGGCTGGGCAGCACCCCACTCTCTCCTGTAGGGGGCGCTACAGAGGCCAGGGAGGGACACTGCCACGGGCTTGATGCTTTCACCCCTTTCCTTTCAATTTGCCTCTTCTCAATAAACTGTGGGTTGCTCTGCTGTGCTCCCTGATGGTGCTTTGTCAGCCTAAATGTGATGAGGACATTCGATATTTGACAATATCGAATGTCAATATCTTCACAAACTTGATGGATTTTTTGACATGAGTGGTCTGGATCAACAACCATTATCTAAAAATGAGTATTTATTATTTTGTATCAAAAACACATTCAGAGGGAAAGCCCAGTGGAAGCACAGCAGAAAACCAGAATGTGTAATTATTGGTCTTTGTAAATGCAGTTTGATAAAAGTATGTATGATATTGTGTCAGGGGTTGGACTGTTAAGCTATTCAGTAATGTAGTTTTAAATGCTTTCTGTTTCAGAATGTAGTTATAATCCATAGACAGCAGGAGGAAGTGCATTAAAGCGGTACAGCACAAGATGGCTTTAACAGCCTTGTTGTAAAGCATGTTTCTGAAAGCACAGTGTGTGTCTCGTTTTTATAAAGGCAGCATCCACAGGGTTGGACTAACCAAACAGTAGTTGTTGACAGCATGATGCACTTATCTGATATGCAAAACATTTGGGATTGTTTTTATAACCCACGCTTGCGGTTTGGTGTATTTTGTGTGTGTGTGTGTGTGTGGACATAACGGAAAGTGTGCACACGTAAGTGAGGGTATGAATTGTCCGTGAGTGTGTAAATGTGTGAGTATGCATGGTCTGGCGGTTACTGACTCACCTTCATGCGTCATGTTGAGGAAGGATTGAGTGTGTGTTGCTAGCTCACTATAGGCCCCCCTTTGGACTTCTGGTTTGTGTGGATACTCCTGAAACGGTGCCCCAGGCTACTAAGAGCACACATGCAAATCTTGGCTTGAACTGTCTGTCATAAATCCTATTGGTTCTGTAAGTGCCTGTCAGTCTGTCCAAAGGATTCCCCAGCAGTGCATAAAAAAGGCATCGACCGCTGGCACGCCAAGGGAGATCTCTGTGGTCAGTGGACAGTTGTGCCAGTCCGCATTTGATTGCTACTTAGTTTAGTTATTAGTGATAGCTGGGGCTGAGCACGTGACTGGGCCTTATGACAGACGGTTGAAGCACTGCTTCATGTCCTGTGTGGAGCCCAGTGCTCTTCTGTCAGACCTTACCAAGAAAAGATTGCTTGTGGGTTATTCTCACTGCTTCCTTAGTGTGCTTTGTTGTTACTGGGTTTTATTATTATGTAATTGCTCAGGTATTGCATTCTTAAAAGGGAAATGTGATTCATTTTGACAGGTGAGCAAATGGATAATCTTATACTCATAGCCATAGTCCTGATGTAGATAAAGAAGTGTCTCGGAAATCGGTAATTCTTTAGAGATGGGTTTTGTGAAGAACTGTTTCCCCTGAGCTTTACTGACTGATTCTCATTTGTGATAGGCTGAAACGGCAGCCAATAGGATCTGTAAGGTCTTGGCTGTCAATCAGGAGAATGAACATCTAATGGAGGACTATGAGAAACTGGCCAGTGATGTGAGTACTTTTCTGACTTTGCTCATTTGTATGTTTTTTACTCGGCTCACCTGAATCTGGGTTTCTCCAGTGTGTTTTTTTCTCTATTAAGAAAACTGATATGTGAAACGATGGAACAGGCTAAAGTCTGTTGTCAACCAAAGATTAACAAGGGGGATTATATTTTTACATTGAACACAAACATTCTCTTTCCTGCTGTTTTTGTAATCCCTCACCCCCTCTCTTCTAGCTGCTGGAGTGGATCCGCAGGACCATCCCCTGGCTGGAGAACCGCGCCCCGGAGAAGACCATGGCGGAGATGCAGCAGAAGCTGGAGGACTTCCGGGACTACCGCCGCGTGCACAAGCCGCCCAAGGTTCAGGAGAAGTGCCAGCTGGAGATCAACTTCAACACGCTGCAGACCAAGCTGCGCCTGAGCAACCGGCCCGCCTTCATGCCCTCTGAGGGACGCATGGTGTCTGTAAGTACCTCAGCCACACAGTCCCATCAGCACACCGGCACACTGGGACACACGTTTGACCACAGTGACTTTCAATTGAGTAACATTCACCTGCATGGATAAACCAGTGGGGTTGGATAACAATCACTGTAATATCAGTGGTCATATTTAGAGTGTACCATGTGGCCTGTGGGGTAGCAGGAGTCCTGTTTTCCTCTGGGCGAGCAGTCATGGCTGTTTGTGTGAGTAGATCCTGAGCCTTGGCTTCTGTTCTTCTCCTGCAGGACATTAATGGATCCTGGCACAAGCTGGAGGGAGCGGAGAAGGGCTACGAGGAGTGGCTCCTCAATGAGATCCGCCGCCTGGAGAGGCTAGACCACTTGGCTGAGAAGTTCCGTCAGAAAGCTACTATCCACGAGGCTTGGACCGATGGTGAGGTTGAATTCTCAAGAGATTTCCCTTGAGATCTACTCTGTCAACACCTGTCAAGTCCCTTCAAAACATCTAAACCAACTGCTTTTGTGGGCCATATTTTTGGGTGTTTAGGTAAGGAGGCAATGCTGACCCAGAAGGACTTTGAGACGGCCTCCCTGTCTGAGGTGAAGGCTCTGCTCAAGAAACACGAGGCCTTTGAGAGCGACCTGGCTGCACACCAGGACCGCGTGGAACAGATCGCCGCCATCGCCCAGGAGCTCAAGTAAGACTGAGGGGGGGATGAGGGCTGGGGATGGATTCAGAGGGGGTGTTAGGGATGGAAACGAGTTGTGAAGATG
The DNA here is from genome assembly GCF_963854185.1 of Sardina pilchardus. Classification (NCBI taxonomy): domain Eukaryota; kingdom Metazoa; phylum Chordata; class Actinopteri; order Clupeiformes; family Clupeidae; genus Sardina; species Sardina pilchardus. Next base: position 2,446,365 of record NC_085006.1, read on the forward strand.
TTATGTTGAACACTCTACCCCTGGTCCACAGTGAGCTGGACTACTACGACTCCCCAAGTGTGAACGCACGTTGTCAGAAGATCTGCGAGCAGTGGGATACCCTGGGCTCTCTCACCCAGAATCGCAGGGAAGCTCTGGAGGTAAGACTCCTCAGTCTCCTCAGCTCCACATACTCACACAAACCTTTTCTCACATTCTCCTTCATCCTCCACGTGGCCTGTCAGATGTATGTATCCAGGGAGAACAATTCTCACATCTAGGCCATCATGACCACACACAGAACGAATTTAAATAGATATCTCCCTTCTGAGTTGTGATGACACGTTCAGCCTTGAATAAGTTGGAAAATCGCTTTCCCACAAACAGCGGACAGAGAAGCAGTTGGAGTCCATTGATGAACTGTACCTTGAGTATGCCAAGAGGGCAGCGCCTTTCAACAACTGGATGGAGGGAGCTATGGAGGACCTGCAGGACATGTTCATTGTGCACAACATCGAGGAGATCCAGGTGCGCCTTTTTTTCTGGTCACTTGGAATGGTGCACTGCCCTACATAGAATCCTACTAGCCTCAGGAGACTATGCATGACGCTGTACTGCGATCTATTCAGCCCTGTGTGGAGAAGGCAGCAGTCTATGCTGATGACCGTGTGTAAACTGCTAGACTCTAGTGTAGTTAGGCAAGTGGCTGTTAACCATGGGATAATCACTTCTGTATTATCAGATAGATTTGCTTTCTGAGTCACAGCAACTGCGTAGAGGAAAATCACAATGTCTTAGGTGTCTTAAGATTGACCGTCTTTGCCCACCTCACCCTCCTCCCCTTACCCCTCTTTCTCTCTGTCCCTTGATTCCCTCCTCATCTGTAGGGGTTGATCACAGCTCATGAGCAGTTTAAATCCACTCTGCCTGAGGCCAATAAGGAGCGAGAGGCCATTCAGGCCATCCAGGCTGAGGTGCAAAAGATTGCCCAGTACAACGGCATCAAGCTGGCTGGAGCCAATCCCTACACTTCCATCACTCCTGAGAGCATTGATAGTAAATGGGACAAGGTAAGTGTGTTTGAGCTTAGCTGAACATTCTAAAAAACACCGCACTAAGTACCTCCCCACACACAAACACACAGTTGAGACTACCACTGATTTATTGCTGACTCTGCTGCCCTCTTGTGTTTGACATGTGCAGGTGCAGCAGCTAGTGCCCCAGCGTGACCAGGCTCTCCAGGAGGAGCTTGGACGCCAGCAGTCTAATGATCACTTGCGGCGCCAGTTTGCCAACCAGGCAAACATCGTTGGACCATGGATTCAGAACAAGATGGAGGTAAAGGAACACAAGTGTGCTCAGTCTGATTGAGGTTTTCCTCCAGATCTATCTTTGACTGATGCTAACGTGTGTGACTGTGTATTGTAGGAGATTGGTAGGATATCCATTGAGATGAATGGAACACTGGAGGACCAGCTGACCCACCTGAGGCAGTATGAGCAGAGCATCATTGAGTACAAGCCCAACATCGACCAGCTGGAGGGAGACCATCAGCTCATTCAGGAGGCCCTAATCTTTGACAACAAATACACCTCCTACACCATGGAGGTACGCAGCTGGGCTGCTGTTCATTCAGCTCCACTTCCCGCTTGTTTTATCCTTTCATCTCAAATCCTCTGTGTCAATTGTAACGGAGTTCAATTTTGATGCAGCACCTGCGGGTGGGCTGGGAGCAACTGCTCACCACCATTGCACGCACCATCAATGAGATTGAGAACCAGATCCTCACACGCGACGCCAAGGGCATCAGCCAGGAACAGCTGCATGAGTACCGTACTTCCTTCAACCACTTTGATAAGGTCAGAAGAGCTGTGTGTGTGTGTGTGTGGCTGTGTGTGTCTGTGTGTCTGTGTGTCTGTGTGTGTGTGTGTGTGTGTGTGTGTGGCTGTGTGTGTGTGTGTGTGGCTGTGTGTGTGGCTGTGTGTGTGTGTGTGTATGTCTCTGTCTACTCAAGGTTACCTTCACCTGGAATTACAGATTGTATGACTATATTAATGTGCTGAGTCGCTACAAATAGTTTTCAAGTGTTGGTTTATGTAGCTCAGCTGATAAAGAGTAAAGAGTTGTAGGTAGCCCACATATGCTTTTGAAATGTGCACACTAGTGATGCGTGGGTCTGTGTTTTCTTATAACCGGCACCTGCTCAACCCATTTTGGAGATCCAGTCCGCCCCACTAAACCCCCCCTTTACTTCACAAGACATTTATGTAGGCTAACAAACAAATAAATGTGGTCAATGTAGCCTCAATGTAACAGTCAAGGCTATGTTGAGCTGACTAATATAAGGGGAAACGTCTGAACGTCTGAAACAAAGTAGAGACAAGCACTCAAAAGCAACCGCAAATGAATAAGAAGATGCTGGCTGCATGGTATTAGGCACAATATCAGGCCATGCTAAAGACTAATTGAACGAAACTTGATTAGCCTACAGGCTAGTGGAAGCGTCTGTGGAGAGGAACAGAAGGGGGGAAATCTCACTTTAGCCCACCACACAGGCACATTAACATGTTGACCTAGAATGTTGCTATCTAGCGAATTTGACCCGACCCAGCTGCAATAATACCTGTAAATCTCACCCGCACCCACCCGACCCACAGGTCAACCTGCACATGCCCTCGGGTCATACACCGGCCCACGCAACACTGGTACATATGGTTTTGTGAGGGTCTGAAGTGAAGGACTGAAATGCAATTGTGGATCAGAGCGCTCACGTGTTAGGGGAGAGGCATGCCAACTGTATCCGTTATCCCGTCAATCCTTCACCTAATTCATCCCCTGGACATGCCTTCATCTCCACACCATATTCTGAGACTGTAGAGCACACGCTGAACAAGGACACCTCATTTGAATGCTAAATATGCATGCGTATTGTCTGCATTGTGCGTAAATCTGCATGTGTATTTAAGACATTAAGACAGAAAAGTACTTTGTACTTGGCCATAAAACAAATCTTTATTCTGACCGTAGGGATCCATGTTTTAGCTAGTGTGTGAATGCTTCCTAGGCATTAATCCTTTGTTCAGTGTTTAACATCCCATTATTTGTCTCCATCTACCATGGGAACTGCGTCTCTGTGCATGCTGTGATGTCCTGTGATCACCTGACCACCCTCATTCATCATCCCTGACCACTGCTGCCCTCCCCCATCTCATGACCGGTCCCTCATCTTCCTGATCACTTGACCCTTTGCCCTGGCCCTGGCCCTGGTTGGCTGCTTGGTTGCTTGGTTGCTGGACTGATCTCCAGGATCACAGTGGTGCTCTGATGGCTGAGGAGTTTAAGGCCTGCCTGATCAGTCTGGGCTACGACGTGGAGAACGACAAACAGGTAACTTATGGCGCTGCAAGCGCTTCCTGCTCCTCGGGGGCAACTCGCTGCATGCCGTGCCTTCTGATGGGTGCTGCTGCCCCCCTTGCTCTTGCCAAATCCACACACTTGCACTGGGTCCTGCTACAGCTCCACCTGCTGGTCTACTGGGGTATGGCACTTGGTTGTGGTGCTTTTCTTTAACTCTGCTGTTTTTTCCCCTTTTCACTCTCTGCTTCCATAACTCTTCTCAACATACCCTTCCTGGTTTTACTCCTCCTATCATTACTTTTTCATCTTTCCATTCCTTTGGCTGGCCCTCTTTCCACACCTCTATCCTTTCCTCCTGTGCATCCCTCACTCCCTGCGTTAACAGAAGCGCACAGGGATGATGGACTCGGACGATTTCCGCGCCCTGCTGATAGCCACCGGCAACAGCCTGGTACTGCTGCTCCTCTCTTCCTCTCGCTCTCTCTCTCTTCTCTTCCTCTCTTGCTTTGCCATGTCTTACTAGAATGCTGTTTACACATGATTTGATCATGCAAGTGTAAATACCCATATCAATTTAAGAATACAAAAGGTTCTAAAAACAGAGTTTTCATCTTCCTGTATTGCTCTTTTTTGCGTTGAACGTCTTGATGTGCAGGGTGATGCTGAGTTTGCACGCATCATGGGCATTGTGGATCCCAACAACAGTGGAGCAGTCACCTTCCAGGCCTTTATCGACTTCATGTCCAGAGAGACAACAGACACCGATACGGCCGACCAGGTTATCGCCTCCTTCAAGATTCTGGCTGGTGACAAGGTAAACACACTCTCTGTGTGTGTGTGTGTGTGTGTGTGTGTGTGTGTGTGTGTGTGTGTGTGTGTGTGTTTCAGAGGATGATGTGCTCACTCAGTACTGGACAGTGGATAGTACCCAAACATACAAGAGTAAAGGAAGTAAAATACCTCAATTTTTCTTCAATGAAATGATCAGAATATGATGATGAGAAATGTTGAGGTTTCATTAGACACTAATGATTACCATTGCATTTACACATGAAATAAAATAATATATGTTTTGTCACGGTACTATCGATAATGTGAATTGAAGTTAATCTGACCATACCTCTTCAAGTAGAGATTGGAGACAACTTGTAATTGTATCTTGGTGTGGTAAAACCACAAACACGTTGAGTGTTGTAATCCAAAGCTAGTAAAAGTGCACAGTTCCATGATGTCTACTAACACTCCCCCACCCCAACAGAACTTCATCACGGCAGATGAGCTGAGGAGAGAGCTGCCTCCTGACCAGGCCGAGTATTGCATTGCGCGCATGGCTCCCTATGCGGGCCCTGATGCCACCCCTGGAGCCCTGGACTACATGTCCTTCTCCACCGCGCTCTACGGAGAGAGTGACCTCTAAAAGCACACACGCCAGGGGCAGACACCAGCTGTGGATCAGGCAGGGGGAGAGGGAAGAGAGGGGCAAAAGAATGCTCTGGGGGGAGGGGGGTGCTTACCGAGGCTTGCCATGTTCAGAGCAGTTTATCACCTGCTTCTGGGTTCAGCGGTAGCTCTATATTTTAATATTTTTTTTGTTGTCGTTTGTTTGTGTGTTTGGAGGGAAGGGAGGGAAGAGGCGGTAGGGGAGGGGCCTAAACCCATTTGGCAGATAGAGATCTGGAGATGTGCAAGGTTTAGACAAATAAACACAATGATTTATGGATGGAGGAGAATTATGGAGGAGCTAAAATGTCCTGTGCCCTCACACAACCCAATTTGCTGGATAAGTGGAACTTGGACATTTAACCTCAACCTTTTCATTTTTTTTTTTTTTTTTTTTTTTTGTCTTTTCTCCTGATTTTTATTTTGAAATGCTCACTTCCAGCAAATGTGAGTTAACGGGTTAAGTGCTGTACATACTTATTTTTCCCAGTATGCAAAATACATTCAGATAATACTTGGCAGGCTTTTAGGGCTTCTGGATGATCATAAATTAAAAAAAAAGTATGAAATAGTGAAATAAAGACAGCAGTTTCATTTTTGCAGAGTACTGTAGATAGGTTTGCGTTAAGGCTAAGTTTAAATTCTTATCTCCTGTAGAACCTTTTTCTTATGACTGTTGAATGGTACACATGCGTGGGAATGCCTAGGACCTCTAAAATGCCTTGGAGCGTCAATCCATACTAAACACCTTCTACTGGCTTTTGACTTGAGTTTGCAGTTTGCAGTATCCCTCCCCTAACCCTTTCCCTCCTCCTTTGTCATAAGTTAACATCAAGTTCATCCATGACGCCCAACCATCCGTGATGAATTTGTGAATGTCCATGTTTGTCGGCATCAACAAGCTAAGCAAATGATACTGGCACTGAAAGATGGATTTGAATAGTAACCCCCTCCTGCCTTAAACATAACAATGAGAGACGGTCACCACACCACCTCTTGAATAGGTGGGGAAAGTGAAAGAAAAGCTTCAAAAGTAATGTGCCTGGTAGTGGCTGAGGCCCTGACCTGTCTCTTTATCTCTTTCTGCCTCCCTCCATCCTCCGGAGTCTTGACCCCCACAGCAAAGGCCAGGGGCAGAGAGAGCGGAGGAGGGACAGGAAGGGGCGGAGTTTTAACATTCCATATTGTCTTAAAGAAAGGATATTACTGTATTCTGATCTATGCAATCATATATATATACAATGTAAACCATGTTCTGAGGGGGAAATTGAAAGAATTGAGCGGTCATCTGATTGGTGTGATATGTTCCAAATGATTTCCTGTGATATCAGTGAGGGAAAGGGTTGGAGAGGTCGTGGCAATGTTTGGAGGGAGAAGGGGAGAAAAAGAGGAGGAAAAGAAGACGTTGACTAAAAGCCTGTTCTTTTTCCTGCCAGGTTGGAAAGCATTGAACTTAAACAAAATCGTGACTTTCTTCATTTTTTTTTGTACTCTTTAATATCAAACCTGATCTGCTGTACTGGTTTGTTTGCTAAGAAACAAACAAAACCTGCTTTCTGTCTCAAGTGAATTTCACATGCACACATAAAGTTTCCTTATAAAATATTACCACTTGAATTTTGTCTGCCAGAGTCTCGTCTTCTTCCAATATCCTTATTATCCACACTTCTTCCGCACTGTTTCATCATTTGCAGACATCAGGACAGGTAAGGAGAGTGTTCCGGCATATGACTGATGTCCAAAGTTCAACAGATGTTCCTCACAGGGCCGAGTTTTGTCTTGCAAGCTAGACTCATTCATAAAGTAAATAAAGTCCGGTCACTCATAGTGTTAACTTTGGTTAGGCTGTAGGCTAGACCAATGATTTCAGTCACATTGATCAGAGACTTCTAGTGTTACTTCCTACTTCGCCTAAACTTTACAAACTGACAATAAACGCCATCAGCGGTAGGTAAATAATGTATGCTGGCCTACCTTTGCTGTGAATACAGTTTTTTTGCAGGTGTTAAATGTTTTTCATGTCTGCAGGTGTTACTCCTGTTCACCACTTGATTTCCGTTTCGAATCTATAGCGTCATCCCCTCTCATTGCTGATTGGGCAGCTATGCTGACCTAGTGAAACGCTAGTGAATTATACTGTTCCAGTCTGGTATCTCCCTGAAAGGAGATATGGTGAGGGTTGGCTAGGTTAATAGTTTTGTGAAAGATTTTTGCAAAGATTTTAGTATGATTTTACCTAGCATTGCTAACACAACTTTAGACGTCTCTAAAATACCACAGCACTACCAAAATGGGTTATAATAAATTGGCCTAAATCAATATTCATTGTATACTTTTTATATCCAATATTCTGCCTTATAGAGGCCTTAACTCCCTGTGGTCAGGTGTGGAACTGAGGAAAAATGGCTGAAGTTTATTTGTTGTATGCCCAAATGTATCATAGGTAGGACACTTGAAATCTGTCAGTTTGGTGTTTCAACGAAGAAATGCTCTGGAGCTCAAACTTGACCTTTGACCCTCATTTGGAAGTTATTACTCTGCCTTTGTATTATCTTCCGAAAGTCATTCCAAGGCAAAGGGCATTATTCAAATATAGTTGCTGTATGCCACATAAGATCATCAAATGAGAGAAAATTATGTCAAAAGCCCATTGTGCATCCTTGTACACTGTTGTGACTAAACGTAATTAAATCAGGAAACCATAGGTAAATGGTGTGAAATTTTTGATTTTGGACATGTCCAAGAACTGCATCCTAGAGGAGGGACCATCCCACTTGTTAACTGTAAAAAGCCAGCATCTAAGATGGTAGGGTGCATGGCTAGACTGGGTAATCCCAGGCGGATCTGCCAGATTTCACCCTGAAACACTCTGTATGTATCTCCTGCTTCCATTCCACTTTTGCTGGAACCAGTCACAAACAGGCTTATCCACTGACCGCACCCAGATCGGTCTGATTGGTTGAAGGACTATCCAAGCGTACGGTCATTTGAACTATGCCCATTGATCACTCCTCTTGTGCAGTAGAAATACAGCGCAGACTGCCCAGCCTAATGTTTGAAGATTGAGCTTGGTCTGGTGATAGCCAGGCAAGTGCAGGGGCTGCTTACACATGTGAAAAGATCCACTTAATGCTGAATGGTACAGGGTTTCAATTGCATGCACAGGCAAGAAAGGGACATTTCATTCTAAGACCTCCAGTAATACTTTACTCAATTCTCAAATGTTTGAAGACTTGCTACATTATGAGGTAATGCAGCACAGTGGTATACGTGCCTCTCCCCAGGTTTTATTTTTTTATGATTATTTTTTAGTGCTTCTGTCCCATGTTTTGTGTGGATCAAATTCTGAATTATTTATTATTTAATTATTCTCATTTATTTCCCAAAAAAATATTTACATATTGTCTTGCCACAATTAAATGCAGTGTTAATGTGTTGGAAGTCACAGTATTCTATATTACTTACATTTTATAGTGGGGTTGTTGTAAAATGGCCACCTGCCATACAACAAAGAAAAAAGGCATCAATTAGTCTCGAGGATATGATAAACTGCTATAAAAAGAGTTGAATTAGTTCATAAATCCAGCAATCAATTGTGTGAGACACATCTTCCAGAGAAATGCGTTTTAAGAATATCAGTTATTGATCCCACTCAGAAGTTGTCATATAAGTCTAATTGTATATCAATATGGACAACGTGATTCTACAAAGAGCTGTCTGACCTTAGTCTAGCCTATTTGCTTGCCAACCTGACTTCTCCCTCACTATCACATAAATCTAATTCTGGTTAACTTTTATTGTGAGAAGATAAATGGAATATTATGGAAGCCCGAGAATATAGTTGAAGGTAAGTCATGTTTATTCTTAAGTGATCAGTTTAGTATTGTAGGCAGTTTAGCCCTCTGGAGAATGTGTCCCAAAAGAATAGTCTGTTATTTTAGTGCAACTGTATGCCTGTTGCTGAAGTGGGTGGGGGTCTCCTAGGCCTATAGAGACCGTAGAGTTTGGAGATGACTTGGTGCGGGACCGACAACAGTCTAACCCGCTATTGGGTGTTTCTCAGGTTCAGGTGAGTGCGCGTCTTCTCTCCCGCACTCTTTTTGCGCACTGAAATAGCGAAGGGATATCGCCTGGAAAGCATGAAAAAGTAAGCCTGTTCCACCTGGTCACTTTAATACTTTGTTACTTGTATAACTCGATCCGAACGCTGGCCGTGGCTGCACTGCACATTGCTTCACGTTTCGCGTCCTGGACCACAGAGAACGCCCTTTCCAACACCGAACCCCGCGCGTGGGCTGTGGCCGCGGGAACCATGCTGGCGTTTACCTTCACCTGTCGCGTCCTCCTCCTTGCCCTTGTGACAGATACTGTCCAGACAGTTGACAAGTCCCAGGTAGGTAGCCTATATGATTCCGGTGTAATTGAATGTACGTGGATGTACAGTAACTTAAGTAGCCATTTACTATCGACACGTAGGCTATCCTTAGTCGAACGAAAGTTTTGATGTAGCCTAAGCTATATTATTCAGGTTAACATTTATGCAACGATATGAAATCTCTTCGTTATAGCCTACTATGTCTTGAGAAATAGGCTTTCTAAAGATTTCAAGTTAGCCCTGGCTAGACTATGATTGTTGTAACAGAATGGGACCTGTAGCCCATCTTGGTGCCTTTAACCATAATTGTTTTAGACATATTGGTGTACTGGTGAAAATGTAAAAGACTCAAAAACACTAAAAAGTCTACTGAAGTAAACTAGCCTACATTGAGCATTTATTCATATAAACGTGTGTTTTTTTTTTCTCACAATTGAGTAGCATAGGATTTTTTTGTGGTGGACAGGTGAAAATCTCACTGTTGGTATAGAGGATAGCTCATAAATTGTCCTCAGCTAGTCCTCTTCTGGGATTTGGTGCCTGACAAACACTGTGAAGACCACGTTGTACATTAGACAAGCATAGGTCAACCAGACCTGACCACAGGCAAAAGAACTTCCAGAGGAAAATATTTTACTTCTATTCCCTTCTGTAGCCACATGCTGAGGTGGAGATGTAAATGTGTGCTCCAACAAATGTATTGAAATACATGTGTGAGGTTGTAGTCATCAAAGTTTATGTCTGTCAAGTATATTAATGTATGAGGCTTGTGTTTTGATACAAACTAGTTTCTAATATTGCACCTGCTTATTGGCTGCTTGTTGATGCTGGCCATGTTTTTCACCTTGACAAAGTGCTCATTTGTCTTTTGAGTGTGAGAGGCTATATTGCTAGACAAACTGTTCTCTCAAGAAAGCGCTTTTTTTCCTTTACTACACTGACGAGGAGGGAGTAGAGCTTATATAAACTTTGCCTATGTCTGTACAAGTATATATTTAATATAAGATATTCATAAGTATGCAAGACTTTCACCTGCATTGCGTCTCAACCTAAACATCATATTTCGTCACCTGAGGGTACTCTCCTGAAATATTTTGATATTTTCCTTAGCAGTTGTAAAATCTGTCAGGTTGGTATGGGTTGGCTTGAAAACACTGTGGCCTTGTTCTCGTACAATCAGAACAGTGATTTAAGAAACACTGTGGTGCACACATTGTGGTTCATCTCACAGGGGCTGGCCAGCACAGTCTACAGCCAACCTAAATTCGCTGGTGTAGTGAGCTCAACCCTGTCACTTGTCCTGAAATATATCTGCCATCGAAATTCTGCTCTGACATTTCATGGAAAAAATGAGGGTGAACTCATTGAAAGGAGATTTTGTTTCTCTCTCCTCATCGTAAACAATCAAGTAATGACAGAGTACCCCCATCCTTCTCAGACAGTTCATTCAGACTTTTTTCCTCAGTGAAATTATATAAACACTGAAATGTAAGCCGTCACTGGCTGAGCCTTTTTTGGAGTGAGAAAGAGTGAGAGAAAACAAAGAGCCGGTGGACATAGACAGAGACTTATTGAAGATAACCCCAGGAGGACGCATGCAATGAGTTAGGAAGGAACAATTGAGTGTGTGAATGAATGGATTTGCAAAGTGTATGTGTGTGCAAGATGTAAGGATGTAAAAGGCCATGTATATGGATGCAAGTGTGTTATGTTTGTTTAGAGATGACTTAGATTTTTTTTTTGCGGGGGGGGGGGGGGGGGGGGGGTATACTGAAGGCATTTTTCATTCATTAGGCATTTCAATTTCGCAATTCATCATGCCAAGTAAAGGAAGGAATAGATCAAATGATTAATGAAGTGAATACTGCTACAGATCCAACATTACCTAGTCTGTTCATGTATTTTCTCCGAATTCTGTATGAGACAAGTTTATGCTATGAATCTAAAGGTGTGTGTGCTGTTCTGTGTGCATGTTGATGAGTCTAAGCATTGCATACCCTACATGTAAAGGTTTCTGTGTGTGTGCTGGGCTAGGGGGGTGTTGGGGGAATTTGGCTGCAAGTGAGGTGACTGGCCCTGGAAGCATATGTTAGCAATTTAACACATGTGGGCGTGCAGGCCGCCATCCGAGAGCTTGTCTCTCTCTTCCTCTCTGGTGAGCGTGCTCATTAGAGAGACGAACACACAGTCCTATTTTTCACAGAGAAGCCCCAGTGAAACTCTCTCAAGGACATTCCTTCTGCCAGCACCTAGTCGGGAAATACAGCTCTCTCTAGTCTACGAGAGCCCTGCCTTTGCCTGTAGAAAACTCAAGAGGCTCTGGATCCAGAAACATTTGTCTTACAACAGCTCATGCAATGTCAAGGATTCAGTTCTTTGTTTAGATTTAGATCTCATGAAGGAGCTGGGTTTTGTTATTGCTATGCTATCATGAGGTCAAAAACGTTGCACCAAGATATTTTCATATACAAGCATATCTTGGAGAATGCAGGATGTACAGTAGGTCTTGTTCAGTGCTCATGGCAATGCCAGAGAAACTGTGTAAAATAGTGATATTGCACTGAAGAGGAAATGAGCATTGGTACATAAATACATACAACCAAAGCCCTGGTACTGCATCAATGCTAATCAATGCTCTGGTATAACCTTGGTGATCTCAATGTGCCCTAATTGTATTCTATGTACTGTTTTTAGTCGGCATTGTTCTTGGGTGAATGGAAATAGCTTCTTTGTTACAGTAATCAGTGTTAGGCTCACTTTTGTAGATGTGTCTGAAATGTTTGGATAGAGGCGCTCTGGTCCCTCAGCAAGATGTCAAACAGAGATGCTAGGATGTAGCCCAATTCATGGACTGCTGACAATACAGCCTGTTACTGTATGATGCCCATGCAAGAAGATAACATTACATCATACTGTAATGTCACCAGGGCTTCAACAAGTGCTGTGTGTGTGTGTGTGTGTGTGTGTGTGTGTGTGCGTGCGTGCGTGCGTGCGTGCGTGCGTGTGTGCGTGCAAGAGAGAGTGTGAAACAGAGTGTGTATGTGTGTCCTGAATGTTTTCTCTCTTTTTTGGAAAAGGAGTGTGTTTTCCTCCCATGCTCTAATGCCAGTGGGCTTAAGTGAACAGCATGGGCTCATGAGGGTGGGATTGTCCTTGTCATTAGCACTGTTTATTTATTGAACTTCTTATAGAAACCAGCACCCTGCACAGAGCTGAGCAAACCTCAACATGCACACGTATTTTATTGCACTCACATAACCCTCCACTCCAGTGCTGCATCGCTCACCTTCATTTGCTATCACTGGTTCTGTAGCTCCCCTGTCTCTTCCTCTCCCTCTGACTTCCTTTTGTTTTTGCTCTCATTATCTCTTTCCCATGCTACTGACTTAGCGCAGTTCAGTTCATTCCATTTTCTTGGCCATTAGTAAAACTGTATATGTTTGGAAACCAGGCAGCAAGACAATTTTTTCAGATGTCATTACTGCAGTCATTTTGGATGTGGAAAGGGGTGCACTTTTACACTAAAAACGCCATAAGCTAACTTTGGGCTTCCTTGCCTTAAAGTTCAAATGAAAGTAAATCTGAATTAAAATGCATTTCTCCCAGTCAGAGATCTTTTGTAAAAGTGCATTTTCTGCTGCTACTGCTTGGTCCTGCACATTCTTTCCACAAAAATAAATCAAGCTTGACAATTTGTCTCCATCTTCTATTCCATCCCCTACCCTTCTAACTGTGTGTGTGTGTGTGTGTGTGTGTGTGTGTGTGTGTGTGTGTGTGTGTGTGTGTGTGTGTGTGTGTGTGTGTGTGTGTGTGTGTGTGTGTGTGTGTGTGTGTGTATGTGTGTGTGTGTGTGTGTGTGTGTGTGTGTGTGTGTGTGTGTGTGTGCGCGCATGGTTTAACCCAGATTAGTCCAGATGGGCTGATGATAGGCACTTTGCGGATGTAGGGCCCACATGGGTAGCTCAGGCTTTACTCAGGTAAATGGTGCCTGCAGTAATCTAATCTGCCTATAGGTGCAGGTGTACTGAGAATATGTGTTTAGAAGCATTCATTGTGGAGGGAAACACATGACATGGAACCACTGATACGTTGTACCGAACACACTCATGGTGGGAACAAAGTATGGTCAATCTCAAAATATAACTTAACATACAACTCCAAATTCTACTGATCTCTAGACATAACTCTGAAATGTTAAGAAAACCCATGTGAAAACCTTTGGCTGTGGGATTATAGTGTTAAGGCTCATGGTGACACTCATGACACTCACCATTTCATTAAGGCATCCCATGTGTTCATTTGCTTTCCGGGTTCAGCACTTCCACATCTTAATTTCCCCCTACCGGCAACCCTTCACTCAACACCACACCACCAAAAAAAACACATTGGGGCAGTGATTTGGCAGTAAAAGCTACTGTAAAGCAACAACCCAAACATGGGTCATCTACATCTATTACATTAGTTCCATCTGATTTCTTGCCACCCAACCTGACAATTTGACTGCTGAACATTCATTCCTAGGTTACCTTGGAGATGTGAGATTAGTATTTAAAGATTGCCATTTTTAGAATCCTAAAAATTAGAATCCTTTAGAAGGCTGCCATATTACCAAATTTGGAGTAAAAAAAATCTGATTCTTCATCCTATAAGCTTTCCAAAAATATGTTGTTTTTATAATCCTCAAGGGATTGAACAAAATTGCACAAGGAAACTGACTAACTTTCCTTCCTTACCATGAAAAGTTTCTGTCCTCGCCTCCTCTATCCTGACTATTCACATCCAAATTAATTTGCTCATGTCCAATTCAGAGTCTCTGACATGTACAGCTCCCACCCTATCCTGTACATAATTCAGTCTCTTCTACAGTCAGGATGCTCTCAACCTTTGGGAATGTGTCCTGAATACAGTCTCATTCAACAACTCCTATAACACAGGCATATTGTGTGTCCCACCACAGTTCCTGATCACAGAGAACATGTGGCCACGAGGATGTGTACTGGACTGCACTAGGGGGCGCCACCGATCTGTATGTGGCAGCAATGGGCGTCTGTACAAATCCCTTTGTGCGTTCCAGAGAGCCCAGTGCATCAACACTCAGCTGAAGACTGCACCACGAGCCCACTGCATGGGTCAGTGACTGACTTCATAGGATCCAACTGGGTCTAAAGCCAAAACAGCTTCCCCTGTTCTCTTGGAGAGCCTGATGCTGTATGTGTCCCAGCCTGATTACAGTTATCAGATACAGATTATAAAGTAGAAGTTGTCACCAGATATGTGATGTAATTCATGGTAACATTATAGATCACCTTAGGAGTATGAATGCAAAAACATAGAGCAGCTTTTGTTTTTATCAAATTGGCCTGATGTGTTATGCACGTGTATCTCTTCACAGATCCATACAGGTCCAAATGTCAGCTGGCACGCTCGCAGGCCATGGAGTCCAGCATTCATACTGACGCTGTAGCTCTCTTTGTCCCAGAATGCAATGTAGATGGAAGCTTCATGCAGGTACAGTATTAACATTATTACAGTGCATGAAAATGCACTGCACTGTTCTTCCTAGGCTTACCGCTCACCACTTTTTCCGTACGCTATTTTTCGCACACTGTTTAACTTAGAAACTTCATTCAAAATTTGTAACATAGGTCTTCTTATGGACCAGCTTGGTATGACTTTTCGACTTAATAACTTTTATACTTTTTAAATTATAAATTAAAAATGATTAAAATCTCCCCCATAAATTTAATATTGCCCTTCATGACATCACAATCAGGCCATTAAGCAATTAGAATCCTGCCAGGTGTTCAGGCCACCTGCACCACTGATCTATAAAGAATACCTGGATAGAGCATCTACGTCAAAATTCTGAAGCCTCATTGGCGGCGGCCATTATGTGACCACTTGCCATAGGAATGCATAGACAGTAAAAGACAGTAAAAGAATGTTGCCGTTCTGCAACAATGGAATTGGAACACCACGCCGCCAAGAATGTTGCCGTTCTGCAACAATGGAAGCCATTATGGGACCACTCGGGACAGTTCCATTGGCTTCATTGTTGATGGGTCAGCAACAATGAGATAGTCTATCCAGGTATTCTTTATAGATCAGTGGCCACCTGCAGCAAATAGGCTAGGCCCTACCTTGTCCTAACCGGATAAGATTAGCGATAAGATTGATTGGCTCCTAGAATCCTGCAATCTGATGGGCTCCCAGAATCCTGCAATCTGATTGGCTGTTGGAATCAAGCAATCTGATTGGCTGTGAGAAAAGTCTTAAACTACTCAATTATTTGACTGTTAAACCATTCCAACTGTCAGTTGTCATCAAGTATGACTCCCGCCAGCTGTTTCCTCTGACCACAACTGTTTCTAAATAAAAGTTTCGTTTGCATTTTATGTTTCCCATTTTGTACTGGTAATTTACTCGAAATTACAAGTTTCAAGTGTCATATAGTTTGCAGTATAGTGAAATTCACCTCCCTTCTATAAGATAAGAGCCTGAAGCTAATCTCTTCCATTTTGTGATCCTGAATTTGTGGCATGACGTGTGTTGCATCAGCCAGCAAGTGCTCACCTCTTCTATTGCCCCTCTGTGATAAGAATGTACAGATGGACCAGCTAAGCACTGAGACAGAAGATTAATGAACTGATTGTGTGACAGAAGTATTAAACTCTCAAGAAGGTCAAATACTTGAAAGAATTAAAACACAGGTCATTATGTCCATGATAAGATATGGTCTGACACACATCCACATTTTGTGTAACCTGACGTAATTTAGCAGCTGGTGTAATATAGCAATACTTACAATACAATACTTACAGCAAAGCTTGCAGTCTGTTTCTGCCTTCTTCCCTTAACCTTCTCCCCTTGCTCTTTAGGTGCAGTGTCACAACCAAACAGGCTACTGCTGGTGCTCCACTTCAGATGGAAAGCCTGTCAGCGGAACCTCTGTCCTGCTTCACAAACCCAACTGCACTGGTAAGACACTGCCCAGGAAGGTAATTAGGATTCTAGGGACAACTTTACTGAGACACACCAAATATCCTTCATTTTTGCACCGTGCTGCTTAATGAATTTACATGCAAGCAAGAAAAAGGCAAAAATGTCATGTGATTTACCACTTCCTCATGTCTTTGACACTGACGAGTGATGACCTACAGTGACTATGCTGTATAAGTTCATCTACCTGGACGATGGTGGATGATGCAGCACTGGTTTTATTGATGGTGGTGATGATTAAGTCCTTGTCAATCCTTCACATGGTCAGCCGTCTACTGCTGTGTCTTGCCACCTGAAACCTCCTGCTGGGGACCGAGCCTTTGTGGTTATCTGTGGAACTCAATGGATAACAGATATGGGCTTCCCACTCAGCCTCCTCCTTCCTGTCCAGAGCCTCTGGCATCAATAGTCTGTCCTTTTCTATGTTTTCTTGTGGTCCTTAATCTGAAGCTAAACATAATTATAATTATTAAACATAATAACATAACTGCAATTCAATGCTGAACCATTTTGATGTTTTAAATGTGAGCTTACTTTCTGGTGCCAGCAGACAGACCAACGGATGTCTGCTGACACCAACAGGTGTGGGCCTGGTTAGTACTTGGATGGGAGACCTCCTTAGAAAACTGGGTTGCTGCTGGAAGTGGTGTTGGTGGGTGATCAGTAGGTGCCACTCTTCCCTCTGGCCAAAAAGGTTGACCCCAATGACCCAGTGAGTAAGGGATTTCCTGGTATCCTGGCTCGTCTGGTCCCCCAATCATCCCCCAGTGTAATTGGCTCATTCATTCCCTCACTCTCCACTTCATGCTGGTGTATAGCGAGCATTCTGGCACATAATGACTGCCGTGCATCACCCAGGTGGGTGCTACACATTGGTGGTGGTTGGTGAGGTTCCCCCTTCCCTGTGAAGCGCTTTGTGTTGAGAAAAGCGCTATATAACTGCAACGTGTTGTTGTTACAGCCCACTTCTTGCTCCGAGCTCAAGTCAGTTCTGGTGATGCAAGCATACTTTTTACACAAGAACTTCTCACCCAGAGCCGAGTCCACTTTATCTAGGAGACTGTTGAGCACAGCTTTCACATTTTAGCCCCTCTGCCATTCAGGGCTTTCCATCATCTTCCCTCTGTTCTCCTAACTCTTTGTCCAAAAGCCCTCTTTTCCAGTCTAGTTCTGCCGTGGTCAACCTGATTCAGCTCCTTGATTAGGAGTTTTTGTGGTTCCTTTTTGGTGTTTTTGTTTTTCTTTTTGTTTCCATCCATGTCTTCATCAACGTTAAACCCCAAAGCCTCCAATTCTCTCTTTAGTTCCTCCAGTCTGTATTTTTGACACGTCTCTTAATTGCTTTACCTGAATCGTGCTCATCCTGCCGTGCTGCCAGGCAGCAGGCTATAAGAATCAACAGAACCAACGTAAAATTAGATCGCTAGAAATCAAAGTTCTGAACATCAAATCATCAAAAAATCTTAACCCTTCCAATTTCTACACAAGCTCAAGAAAGAGTGAACAAAATGTCTAGTTTACCCTGTCCTATGTTCTATGGCATCATGATGTTGCCTAACCATTTTTGGGATCCTAAACAGAATGGTTTGATGCAAGACTTTGAGCAGCTACGGCTGTAGCCCCTCCGAATTCTGCTCTCGAGGTGGTGACATATCATTCCATTATGACGTATAAGCAGATATGATACCCACAATCTTTCGAATCATTGTCTCTCTTGACTCTCATTGTCTCTCTTGACTCTTTTGATTATGTACAGTAATTGTCCTCATATCCATATATTTACTAGATTATTTACTTATTTATTTAGCATTTTTCATACTCTGACGGCATTCATAAGTGCTTTATAAGAAAATAAAAGGATAAATACGGTGAACGGTGAAAGGAACGGTGAGAAAGAAGTCACTAGGTTGCGGAACTATGTTTGTTAGTGGATCTGTGAAAGGTGGTAGATAATAACCAGCCCCATAACACCCACATATGCTTTTCAGTCTGCAGAAACCCTGTTAAGGGGGTCAAACACAAAAATGGAAAACAGTCCAGGCAAAGATGTACATATCTTACAGTATAATGTACCACTGCAAAGGTTCAGTCCTTATTTTCAGTTACATGCGCAGCTCAAATTTAGATATCTGACATTAATAAATATATAAAATATTTGGCTGTACACATGTAGACCAAGATGAGCTTAAATGTGTACTCACTATCTCTTCCAGGTTGGCAGGTCTGTAAATGTTGTGTAATGACAGCATCTTAAAACATACCAGATGTGCTTGTAACACTGAGAGGCCTCTGTACTAGCAATAACATGAATGACTTCTTTTAAAGGATACTGCTGTTCTTTATGTTCTCCTATGTCTTTTGTATTGTAGGTCATCTCATTGAGTCTGTTCAGGAAGATGATTCAGAGTCAGAGCAGAGAGGTGAGATGCATACAGTAGCTACCGTTTCCTGTTGAAGTTGACTATAATGGAACATATTGGCCGTGTTGCAATCACTGAACTGTGCTTTCTGCTCACACTGACTCTTTCACTTCTGCACTGTTCACACTTACTAATTAAACTGTAAACTCATTAGTTTTGTGTCTGGCCCTTTGTGTCCCTGCGCAGATGCTAGTCAGTGGCGGCTGACCCCTGACCCTGAGAGGCTGCACAGCCCATCCATAGCAGGTAGACAAACAGGAAATGGAATCAAATGGAAAATGTATTCAACAGAAAAATATGTATGTGCATGAGGCCTTTATTTGTTTTCCCACCTCCAAATGCAGGCATCACTGCCCCTCCTTTCTGGGTGACCATTCAACTAAACTCTGACCCAAAAGGCAATCGCTCAGCTAAACGACCCACAGGTGAGAGCAGCCTCATCATACACATCAACATTCGGCATTGAGCATAACATTACCATATACAGTACACCCACACCCACACACACATACACACACACACACACACACCCACCCACGTCCTGTTCTGAATCTTAAACCCATTGAAATATAATAGGGACTTTCTGATGGCAAAGCAATATTACCAGATTTCTTCCACAAGTGCTTTGCATATGATTACCCGGCTGAAACAAACCTCATTGATACTAGTAATATCTGCACATTTGGAGAATTAAGACTCACCCTCTCATTTAGCTGTATTTATTCTCTAAGAAATGTGAATCATTTTTCCTAAAAGGATTGATGTGTAATGATGACTGAAAACTGGCATTTTGTCCATGCAGAGCCAAAGACATGTGAACGAGAGCGAATGGCGCTGGTGGCAGAGGTGCGGTCCATGTGGCAGGAGGAGCGCTTTATTCCAGAGTGCTCCACGGACGGCCGCTACAGCCCCATCCAGTGCCACACTGCCACAGGCTACTGCTGGTGCGTGCGGGTGGACACCGGCCGCCCACTTCCTGGCACCTCCACCAGGTAGAGCCAGCAGCAGCAGTGGGCAACACACACCTGCCACAACAGCTGAAGAGATTGGGAGAAAGAAAATGATATACATATACATATTTTATGTGTGTGTGTGTGTGTGTGTGTGTGTGTGTGTGTGTGTGTGTGTGTGTGTGTGTGTGTTTGTGTGTGTGAGAGAAATAGGGAGAGAGGGAGGGAGAGAGGGAGGGAGAGAGAGAGAGAGAGATGTATTGAAGGGCTTGATGATTGATGCCAGTGGAGGGCTGAAGTGGAGGCTGGCAGTGAAGCGCTCAAGTGTATACCACACACATACACACACCAGCCTTTATTTCTCTCTCCTTTTCCCCTAGAAATCGGTTGCCAGACTGCAGTCCTGAGGAGCCTCGGTCCAGCCACACAACCAACACCTACAGGGACAGACCTCTGCCAGGTCAGCAGGCCACTGCCACAACAACCCCCACCTCAACAAACACACCCAGAGCCCTCAGGATATCTTTAAATATCTCACACCCCCAACACCCCCAACACACACACACACACACACACACACACACACACACACACACACACACACACAAAGACTCTCATAATCTCTTAGTCTCAGTTTTATGATTATGACAAAAGAAAACAAACTGTCTGACATGAAACAGATTTAGTGGGCTGTTGGCTTATAAAATTTATGGCTGCACCTGTAATAACATTA
The DNA here is from genome assembly GCF_963854185.1 of Sardina pilchardus. NCBI lineage: Eukaryota > Metazoa > Chordata > Actinopteri > Clupeiformes > Clupeidae > Sardina > Sardina pilchardus. The sequence goes on from NC_085006.1 coordinate 2,466,618, forward strand.
CCCCTTCAAATGCCATAGTAATTCATTCTCCCCTCTCTGGTGGCCTTTGCTTACAGTAGTTGTATTTGTGTGCACGTGTGTGCGCGTGTGTGCGCGCGTGTGTGTGTGTGTGTGTGTGTGCAGGTTGCCCAGGTTCTCGTAAGGCTGTGTTTCTCCAGAGTCTGGTCAGAGCCCTGCAGCTTCAGGCCCAGCAGGCAGGACTGGTACCTGCAGAGAGGTTAGACATCCACACTGCTGCTCTCTCACTCTCATCCACATTCTCTGCCACAGTAGGACAATACTCTTGTGGCGTTAGGAATGATTTATCGGATTACCATTATAAACATGACAACATTTCATATTCTTATCTTGAGATGGATCCATTTTGAATCCAATAATTACCGGTAGTCTCTTTTAGTCTGTCTATTTTATTCATTCATTGATACATTAAGTGATCTCTGTATTTCTGACATAGGCATACAGTTTGTCCTGAATTTCAATCAGACTGGAGCCATTGTTCCCACTTCCCTCTTAACACATGACACCCAGTTTCCTCGTGCCTAGTCTGGAGAGTTCTGGTGAGATGGTTGTGTTAAACAACGTGTCCATCCGCTGCTATTTGGCTCTGGTGCTATGGGCCTAGTGCCCAGCTATTGCATTATTCACACAGACACTTCATTATTGCATTTCGTCTTGGCAGAGTGCCAGGACTCCTGTGGAGCTATTTTTTCAATATGTCTCCCCCTTGCTGTTCATAAATATAGACTGTCTTGTTTCCCAAGACTCCTATAACTCACACAAGAAGATGATTAGTGAGTCTTCTCCCAACTGTATCAAGTGGAAGCAACTCAAAGACCCAGTGACTGAGCCCTAAATGAGTGCCTTTGCCGTGGGCCTGCTGTACAGTACATGTGGTGGGAATAGTGCTCTCTGGCTGACACGGTGTCATTGCGGCTGCTTAATATCCTCCTCTACATAAAAGGGGATAAAAGGTGCTGGTGACGGCGGCGTGGTGGTGAAGCCAATATTTGAATTCAAAGGAAAAGTCGATTACACAGCCATGTTACAGAGCTCCATACCGAAGGTTGAATTGACCGTCGTGATGTTCACATGATATTCTTGAATACTGATGAATTCTGCATCCTTCTATCCTCCTTTTTTAGAAAGAGAACCTGATGACAGAGACATGCGGAAATATTGCTGTAACTTGTGATCTTCATCACAGATGTGATTTAAACTTGTAAGCTTGTCATCCAGTTTTGATAATGAGGACACTGCCAAGGCGTGTGACATGTAGTGTTTTGAGGCCTAGTGTTTGTGCGTATCTACTGGCTGCTACAGAATGTGAAGGCTTCAGTCATTCAGTCCTAAGTAGAGGTGCTAGATGAATGCCCTCATCTTCTCTACTGAATAAGCTCCGCCTCTGTCATGTGTCTCAGGGTGGTGGAGGAGAGCAGAACGGAGTCCCCTCTCGGCCCTGCGTCTGACCCCGTGTCCCCCGCCGCACCAGGGCCCACTGCGCCGGACAGCGCCCTCCAGTGGCACTTCCTGCAGCTGGACGTGGACGGTGACGGGGTGCTGAGCGAGCGCGAGGCCCGTCCCCTGCGCCAGTACCTGCGAAGGACACTCAAACCAAGACGCTGCGCCAAGAAGTTCACCCAGTACTGCGACCAGGACAGAGACGCCGCACTCAGCCTGCTGGAGCTCAACACATGCCTGGGCCTGTGAGGGGAGCGCGGGGGGGCGCAGGGGAGCCGAGTGAGGCCTGTGTGTGAGGAGCATGGAGGTGTGGGGGGACAACATGGCAGTGAGGGGGAGGAAGAGTTTGGGCTGAGGCGTGTGTTGGGCCAGTGATGCCTGCCTAAGATACTGTCCCTCCCTCTGTCTTATATGGGCCAAATATGGTACGGTTAAGTTCATGGTAAAGTCATCATCATGTATTCATGTAAATGTGTTCAATTAAATGGCCATTGTTGAGTGTTCAGGCTTCTTTGCCTCACAAATGTACTCTATATTGCACTGAATCATGTGAACTCCATTTCATATACACACACAAAGCTGATTGATTGATTATTAATATTGATTGATTGATCATGCGCCACAAGGCTGCTGTTGCTGTAATTGCATTTAGATAGTAACTGATGGTTAGGCCCACTGCCTAATAGCTTCTTGTGAAGCCATGGTTTCAAAACACTGGGGATAAGATAGAGATACAGATAGGCTGAATAATGAATTAAAGATTGTGTTGCATGGTGGTGATCTTTAACATTTTCTTTTAGTATTGTCTGGCAGTCTCAGGAACAGAGAGCATTTGTTCTCACCTCTGAAAACACATCTCTTACCACAAATCTCAACTACTAGTGCTTTTTATCTCTCTCTCTCTCTCTCTCTCTCTCTTTCACACACACACACACACACACACACACACACACACACACAGACACACACATGCTCATGCTCTCTTTATCCGTCTATAGCTCTTTCTCACTCTCAGTCTGTCTCTGCCTGTGTTTTTGTTTCCTTTCACTGGCATTTTTCCTCCCATACTCCCTTCACACTTGCTCTCTCATTGCATCTCACCCTGGTTCTTCACCCATGCGTGTTTGCAGAGCTGAGAGGGAAAGGAAAGCTAAAAGAGGCTCTTGTTCCTTCAGCAGGTTCGCGCGAGCTGGCACACTTGGGAGCTGCTTTTCTTGGCCAGGTGACAGACTAATTAAAATACAGCTGTGTGTTTATGTACATTCAAGTTTCAAAATAAACCCAGAGCAGAATTGCCACCCTGTCAGCGATCAGTCCCCCCTCTCCTGGCTCTAATGACTCAGTCTGGGACATGAGTGCATCTGACAGGACTGGGATGGGGGCAGTCTGGACAGGGAGCTGTAATGAAGAAACCCAAACACAGAAGCTGTCTGCCTGGATAGGCCTTATGTGCCAGCCAGCATGGCTGTCAGTGAGAGGAATAGAGGCAGAGGTAGGCCAAAGAGCAGGGAGCCAATGATGTGCAGTTGTTGAACTGAACACACAGATTTGAGTACATTGATTACATAATTGGGTTTACATGATATGTGTGCTTTGGTGCTGTCCTTCCATTGCGTTTATCTTCCTCTCTTTCATAGCTTTCTTCTAGTCGATCGTCTATACAGCCTCCTGTATGCAAAAGCACCATCATTTAGCCGTTACTATACTCAGCTTTACCAATGATGATTTATTATGTTACATTAACATTGTTTTCTACAAAAGTATGAGGTAGATTTCTACAAGAGGGGGATTTTATTATAATGTCTTTAACCTAACTATATACTGTATCCATATCTATGACAGCAGAGATGTTTGCAAGAAACATGATTCATGAAAGCTTATTGATACAGTTCCTGCTTCAGGTGTCATATGTTGGTTTGCTCTTTGATTTGTGTTGCTCTGATGTTATACATCCCATATTTACTATATCTATATCAGTTACTGCATATTTTCGGTTTACATTTAATGTTCATGCTAAAGTTTTTGTTATTGAATCTAGGCATACTTTTTAAATGATCAGTAGCCTACCACAATCATTTGTGTTTGCTGTATTCAGAAACTTAATTTCAATGTGGAGCACTATGTTATAAACTGAGATAATAAAACATTCACAATCCATAGTCTCCTAAGTGCTTTTCTGAAATCCAACTGTGACATTTCAGTGTGTTCCATAAATGTTGTTTCTCCTCCATAAAAAGATGGCAAGGTGAAGTTCTCTAAAAACCATTAAAGCTGTTTCAGTCCTTTGAATTTATGGTTTGAGTCCACCCTGTTGTGACGTGGAACCATCCTCCCTTTCAGGCGTCAACTAATGAGGTCTCTGTGACCTCGTGGAAACCACTCCTTTTGTGCTCTCCCTGTGCTCATTATGTTTTGATCTCTTTTCTACACTCAACATTGAAGTGTGTTTTACTGTCTGTTTGAACTGCCACCAATACACACACACACACACACACACACACACACACACACACACTCACTCAGTCACACAGAGAAAGGTAGAGAGAGAGAGAGAGAGTTTACCTGTAGATATAATGGCCCTTGTACCATTAAGGCATCAAGAGATAGAAGACACCTTTCTATTGTGATTTTTTTAAGCACATAGAAGAATATATGGCTCTCCCATGGTTTATCAAAAGAAGACCTCTTATGAAAATCAATAAAGCTCCATGTCACTCCCATTAGCTTTCAGAACAGTTTCATGCCAGCCAGTGGTGATTTTTGTCCCGCCTTACTTAAATGGGACAAATCTCAAGAATTACTCGGTGGTGCACACTTGTACATGTACATGTACATGTAATTACTCGGTGGTGCACACTTGTACATTGTACATGTAATTGTTCATCACATGCCTGCAACAGAGGTTTATGGCGTAATGGCTTTTCATGGTATTATTTCTTGGGCTTCATATCTTCAGGTGATTAATGGGTCTTGATGGTGAAGAACAGCTCAGCTGCCTATAATTGATTTTGAGAAGATATTTACCAAGGAGGTGTTATACTCCTACATAAAGGTAGAGGGAGGGGAAGTGCCAGTCTCGTTCAATTCAATGGGCAATGCTAGGCTAGCTATAATTCAGTCTAATATAAACTTATTGGGATGCCAACTTCTTTAAAAATGGTGTCAAACATGCTCAGTTCTACTCACATTTTCATAAACAAGTCAATTAAGTGTCATGTCAACGATGTGGATTGGAGGTTGAGCTACGAAGTGTGGATCGACGCAAAGAGTGGTGTGCTGAACATTGTATTGTTCACTCAAGTGCTCTGAGAAGGCCATTGTTTGCTTTTAAAATAAAATAAGACATTTTCAGTTTTTCATTGTTGTCTTTCATCTGTAAATTACTTTAAGTTGATATGATTTGCTCACTGCCTCTTTAATACAACATTGTCTCCCTTAACAATGGGAGTCTCTTCTCTGATTGGCTGATGGGGTGGCCATTAAGTAAGGGGTAACGGCCGACGAGGTGACCTGTTCGATGGAAATGATGGTGAGGTGGGGGCTTTGCCTCCGCCAAGATATTATTTCCATCAAACAGGTCACCTCGAAGGCCGTTATCTCGCTTATCCTGTTTATAATTCTATTCCACTGTTGCTAGCCAACTCCAACTGAAATTGAAACTCCAACTGAAACCAACTCCAACTCATGAGCCCTACACAATTTACACACTGCACTGAGGAAATTATTTTATTCTGGCTTGGCTGCTTGTTACACTGTTACTCAGACACCAGCAGGGGGAGCTCTGTGCTAAAAATAAGCTATCTCTCACTAGTGTTTCAGATCCATCCATCTCTATTTACATCAGTGTTTAGATGCAGTATAAACCTATACGCCCATTGGCTGAGTCAATTCATTGAGTGCACAGAAAAGTTGTTTGACATTGTGTGCCTGGATTATTCTATGCTTTGAGGTAACAGTGGCAAACAATTGTGTGAGTCTGTGGTCTCATTTAAAAGTCAGACTCTGGGTGCTTCAGACATTTGGACAATATGTTTGATAGCTCTGTGCTTCTGACAATTCTGTGCACTGCACAATCAAACTGAGCTGGCTTGATGCACACCTACCTATGACTAATTTAATCACATCAGTCAAAGCCATTTGTCTGTTGCATCATGCTAAATTGAATTAAAAGCTCTCATTTCATTGGTGTCTCCCTCGACATCAGCACATTGTTATTGGAAGAGTCAGATGAGACCAGGGCTGTAATGGCCTGCTGGTCTTCATTACCAGACAGATCCTCATCTGTCACCTCCCTCATCTTCTCAGCTCTCACTCAGCTGAATGCTTTGTTTGAAGGGCAATTTTTTACATTTTGGAAATGAGATATTATATTGTAGCAATAGCACCATGTTTATTTCATAAGCCATCATGCATTTGTAATAAGGGCTTAAGGGTGAATAATCCCTTTATATGCCAAGGATCTGATCTAGGATCTGTTCCATCACACCTAGCATCACCAAGTCCTCAGCATTTCACAGCACTTCCTGGCAGAGGAGTTTATTGCGCTCACTTTCGTTTGGTTTTGTATTCCATGTTCAAGAGTTTCACTATCCGAAATTTGCCAGATAAATAAATATGGGAGTGCTTGGTGTAGGTCACTAGTCAGGGTCCTGACGAGCTTCTCGTGAGCACGGTGGCTCTGCGCTGGCATTACCGCTCGTGACTGTGAAGTGCATCATGGGATCGCGCCGGGCGATAACTGCGCTGGCAGGCGTCAGCCCGGAGTGACGACCGCGGGCACCCGAGAAGCTTAAGGTGAGATCGTGTCTGACCTGCTGCGGAGGCCAGGCAAGATGCCAGACGACGGATAATTGCGGCGCGAATAAGGGGACCAGACTGGACCTGAGCTATGAGAATATTGCAATTTAAGTAGCGATTATATTTATCCGTAGATAGCATGTTGGGCAAGATCGCTGGCCGGGGTCATGAAGTGCCCTGCTGGATCACACCAAATAGGCTGGGCTGCCAGCATTTGGTAAGATCTCTGTAAGCACCCCCGTCATAAGTGAGACAGGAGGCGAATCGGAGGCAAGCTGGAGGCGAACGGGGAGGTGGTGGGTTGCGAGCGAGAACAAACGCTACGGTAGCACCGGCAGGTGGGCCTTGACTAAGCAAGCGGTTTTATAGGAAGTGAAGGCGTGGCAAAGTTTCGTCACGTTTCTCTCGAACTTACGTTTGCAACGACATTTCAAGAGTTTCACTATCCGAAAATTGCCAGATAAATAAATATGGGAGTGCTTGGTGTAGGTCACTAGTCAGGGTCCTGACGAGCTTCTCGTGAGCACGGTGGCTCTGCGCTGGCATTACCGCTCGTGACTGTGAAGTGCATCATGGGATCGCGCCGGGCGATAACTGCGCTGGCAGGCGTCAGCCCGGAGTGACGACCGCGGGCACCCGAGAAGCTTAAGGTGAGATCGTGTCTGACCTGCTGCGGAGGCCAGGCAAGATGCCAGACGACGGATAATTGCGGCGCGAATAAGGGGACCAGACTGGACCTGAGCTATGAGAATATTGCAATTTAAGTAGCGATTATATTTATCCGTAGATAGCATGTTGGGCAAGATCGCTGGCCGGGGTCATGAAGTGCCCTGCTGGATCACACCAAATAGGCTGGGCTGCCAGCATTTGGTAAGATCTCTGTAAGCACCCCAACAAGCCAATCATGTAGTGACCCCAGGCCAGGACCCTGCAACAGTGAAGTAAGTTTGTTCGAATGAGATTTCTGAAGTACGGAAGGTTCGACCTGATGCAACGTGAACTCGGAGGACCACCGGCCTTGGGTTTTGAGGGCGAGATCTGACAGGCTATGTTGGCTGCGCCTTACTGATGAGTGGTTGAAATGACTAGTGGCAGAATACCGGATTGAGTAAAAGAGCGGGTGACCTGCTGGCCATCATCTCTAGTGAAGAGCGGGTCGGCCGGAAAGCAAAGGAGCAACATTGTGCGATGAGGTTAGCTAAAGATTGGTAGGGTTGAAGTGGCGGAACAAGTAAGATGTTCGTGTGGTTGATGATTTATTGTAAGGGCGTGCCTTGCGGGGATAGAGTGTACTCTGCGGGTAGGAGACAAGCATCCCAAAAATGCAAACAAATGCAACCCTGGCTAGGGCAAGGTAGGCTAATAGGTCAGGTGATTTGAAAGGCATCAAGAACCTTGGCAGGGTATGTGAGCAGGTGCTCTGCCCAGATAGCAAACACTCTGACTGTAGTATGGCATGCGTTTGGAATGCCCGTTTGAGGCAAATTTGGACCATAAGGAGTTTGCTATCTGGGAGGTAGAACGTTATTGCTGCAATGTGACCTAAATATGTAACGGTATGTACCAATTCCAATAGCGTTGGAAGAAGCTTGAAACAATGAGCGTTACCTAAAATGTGCACGTGTAGAAATCGATAATGTTATGAGGGGAACGTAGACATTATATCCCATGTACGCATGATCTGAAAATGAGGTTAAAGGTTTCCATAACGACTATGGAAGTGGTAAATGGATGTTACTGGTTCTTCTTTGCAGTCTCCGTCTCTAGAAACACAGAGCAATCCAGGCAAAATGGTAGCTGAACTAGAGAATGAATATGAACCTGAAACTGGGTGATTGATAAGAGACCAAGTTTGGCAGAGGCTATGGCTCAGCCAAAAGCTCTGCAGGGATCATGCAGGAGTCACTGCACGGATCCGTGCATGCACCCAGGGATGCAAGCAACTAGAAGATGAAGCAAGAGGGTTTAGTAAGGAGCAGAAATAGAAACTGAAGATTCGGTAACATCCGTAGATTGACCTGGTGGTAAAAGGAAGAAACGAGTTAAAATGAGGTGATGACCCCGAGAGTGATGGCACGACTCCAATGAAAGAGGTCAAGGGGTAACCAAGGACGCAGTCCTTGAGGGGAAAGGAGCGCAGGCACGAACGCGGTTCGGGCCAGCAGGAGATGATGGGGAGAGGAAAGATGTAGCGACGTGGCCGCTATGGTCACGGAAGGAGGTGGCTCAGCACGATACCTATAATGGAGAGAATTAGTTAAAAGACGGATTAATTATCGATGTGACAAATTAAAATGTGAAGACCTGTGCTGCGGCTCTGTTGCTCCACTGGTCAGCTAGAAAGGGCAAATTGAAATTAGAAATGAGGTGTCTGAGTAAACCGGAGATATCAATGAGCTTAAATTAAGCAATATCGAGTGCAAAGAAGCAATACGAGACTGTGGCCAACCATGGTAGTTAGCCGCAAAAGGGAGTGGAGAGCAGCACGAATTATGGAGAAAATTCCGAGGAATGGCACAGGGCTACATGCTGGTGTATTATGCTCTATTGGATAGCTAAGGAAGGAACGGAGCAGAGCTACACGCTGGTGTATTATGCTCTCTTGGTCAGCTAGGGAAGGAACGGAGCAGAGCTACACGCTGGTGTATGCTCTCTTGGACGGCTAAGGATTTGGAACGGAGCAGAGCTACACGCTGGTGTATGCTCTCTTGGACAGCTAGGAAAGGAACGGAGCAGAGCTACACGCTGGTGTATGCTCTTTTGGACAGCTAGGGAAGGAACGGAGCAGAGCTACACGCTGGTGTATGCTCTCTTGGACAGCTAGGGAAGGAACGGAGCAGAGCTACACGCTGGTGTATGCTCTTTTGGACAGCTAGGGAAGGAACGGCGCAGAGCTACAAGCTGGTGTATTATGCTCTCTTGGACGGCTAAAGAAGGAACGGTGCAGAGCTACGCGCTGGTGTATTATGCTCTCTTGGTCAGCTAGGGAAGGAACGGAGCAGAGCTACACGCTGGTGTATGCTCTCTTGGACAGCTAGGGAAGGAACGGAGCAGAGCTACACGCTGGTGTATGCTCTTTTGGACAGCTAGGGAAGGAACGGAGCAGAGCTACACGCTGGTGTATTATGCTCTCTTGGTCAGCTAGGGAAGGAACGGCGCAGAGCTACACGCTGGTGTATGATGCTCTCTTGGACGGCTAATGAAGGAACGGAGCGGAGCTACGCGCTGGTGAAGGTGCTCCCTTGATCAACTAGAAAGGACTCTAATTTGACTTTAACTTGCTGCCACACTCTGATGGTGGAAGACGATGGCGAGAGATGTAGCGATAGTCGCTATGCTAGGGAAGGAGGAGGCTCAGGACGGCGCCTAAGCTGGAGGGGACTGGTCAAGACAGATGACAGGAATTAAATATGTAAGAACCTGTGCGCTGATGCTCCATTGGTCAACTAGAGAATGCAGAAGATTAAAATAGAACGACAGCATTTGAGTAAGTCAATCATGGATATCAAATCCACCGATTTAGCAATGTCAAATACAGGGGAGCAATAGAGGGATCTGTGCTGCAGCACTGGTGCTCTATTGATCAGCTAGAAAGTGTAGAAATATCATTAGAATCATGATATAAGCCATGCTGCGCCTACAGCACTGGTGCTCCACTGATCAGCTGGAAAGTGCAGAAAATAATATTAGAGCCATGATAAACGGACATGTGCTGCCTGCGGCACTGTTGCTACGATGATCAGCTAGAAAATGCAGAAAATAACGTAGAGCCACGATAGAAAAGGGACATGTGCTGCAGCACTGGTGCTCAGCTGTTGAGTGTAGAAACAGATTAGAACCATGAGACATGCTGCGCTTGCGGCACTGGTGCTCCATCGATTAGCTGGAAAATACAGAAAATAATATTAGAACCACGATAAACGGAGGTGTGCTGCTGCTCTGGTGCTACGTGATCTGCTGGAAAGTGCAGAAAATAACATTAGTAGCACGATAAAGACGTGCTGCCATTCTAAACGCCGAGGGAGGCACTTTAGAGGAGAAATCCCTTCTGCCCTCGAGAATCAGCTGCCTTATGGCCAGAGCAGGCATTGAGTTTGGGCTAAAGCGATGCTGCATGCTATATTTGTTACTATTGCAGATAGACATGAAATGTCTTCTTTGGTTTCATGCAGCGGCAGAAATTTACTTCGTATATTTCACGTGCACGGGGCGCAAATAAGTTCCAATAGTCGTGCAAATGAACTTGCTCTAAACGCCGGTCAATCGCCGAGATAACATTCGTTAACAGCCGAAGTTGTCAGCAGATAGTTGCTTACATTTGAGAAGCCAATTAGCTAGATTGCAGCTGTTTACAATATCGCGGTTTGATGCTATGCTTGTATCCTGCTAAAGTAGTCACTGCAAGTGAGCGAAGATTGAGATAGCTTTCAAGCTAAGCTAGAAACGACGAGAAAAGACGAAGATTGAAATAGGCCTAGCCTTCAAAATAAACTAGAAACTAAGACGGCAGCAGCAGTGTGTGACCGTCCTACACGCGTTAGCCTTTAGCCACCCGCAATGGGAGAAGGCTAGTTTGAAACTTTGATTGATATTGAAGCGAGGAAAATACAACGTGATATTGAAACGAGGGAGATATGGAAGTGGTAAACCGGCCCACGCAAGTCATTACCGAAACCGGCATAGCTCACTGAATGAACCCAAATGGATCCTCCAAACGAATCTAGTAGCGTCCATTCCGTGGACATAACCTAATTATCTATGCACAAACGCATCCGGAACGAAACTAGAGACAGCCAAACAATGGTGGCTATGTGGTTACGACGTTAATCTTTTAGACCGAAAAGAGCAGGCTTTACGGAACGGCTGAATATGAAGTAACAAAGAGAACGACCTCGTTCCAGTAGTTGTCCAGGCAGCCTAGGCACAAACACGAGTGAAATCGAATCCAGCAAGCTCTGTACGACGACAAGAGGGCGACGACAAAATCGTTTGCAGCGAGCAAAGATTAAGCAAGCAAGTTCGGCCGGTGCTGTTGCTTTTGCGAGCGAGAACAAACGCTACGGTAGCACCGGCAGGTGGGCCTTGACTAAGCAAGCGGTTTTATAGGAAGTGAAGGCGTGGCAAAGTTTCGTCACGTTTCTCTCGAACTTACGTTTGCAACGACATTAAAACATTTGAAGACAAACAGAGACTTTTAAAAAGATTAAGTTAATTAACTAAAAGTTAATTAATTGTTTTTGTTTATCAAATAGCAATTTACTTTTCGATATTCTTTCACTGTGACAATGTTGGGAGAAACTGCTTTCTCTCCCTCTCTAGTTCTATATTACAGTCACTTCTTCCAGCTCTTCTGGTGCACAGCCTGTCTTCATAACATTGCAGTCTTTGGGGTCTTAACTTTTAATCTTTGATAATGGCTATTACAATGTATTAATTTTCATAAATGCACAAAAGATCACCACAGGGAATCCTTTCATGGTCACACAGCCTCTCCGCCCCTGAACACTCTCATTCTCACTTACTCATAAAGTACAGTCTCTCAGTAAGTGATGGAACCTGAAATAAGGCTATCGCCGTACTCTTTTCCCACTCCCAGTGTTGCCTTTATATTTCTAGCATTGCGTCTCCAACATAGTTTGATGCTGATGCATTTTCCTCTCTAGAAGCAGAAGCTAGAAAATAAAATAGAGTTAAAAGCCAGGGAGTAAAAGTGAGTTTTAAGATCTGATTTTTAAAAAACAAGCAAAGAAGGAGCCAGTCTTATATACAGTGGCAGCTCCTTCCAGAGATTTACTACAAAAGCCCGATCTCCCCTCGTTTTTAACCTTGATGGCGGGACTGCAAGGTGGCATTGCTCAGCAGACCTAAATGGCCTTGATGGAGCATTTGGTTTTAACAGATCTGGATAAGAAGGTGCAAGCCCATTTAGAGGTGCAAGGTGCAAGCCCATTTAGCCCATCTTGAATTTCCCCTTGGGGATCAATAAAGTATCTATCATCTATCTAGAGATTTAAACACAAATATTAGAATTTCAAAGTGAATCCTAAAACGATCAGGAAGCCAGTGAAGTACAATAATCAAGGCAGATTGAAATTAAAGCATGAATCACCTTTAACAATAGTTGAATTATCAGCCATGGATGGAAAAAACTTAACTTACAACAGAGTTTATTTGTTTCTCCATTTTAAAATCTGAATCAAAGGTGAGACCTAGATTTCTTGTTGATTGCTTGATGTAAGGTTCTAAGAAGCAAAAGTCTGTGTCGGCATCACAAGCACCACTAGATCGAAATACTTGGACCTGTGTTTTTTTAATTATTATCAAAAATGTAAAAAGTTGGCCCAAGAATAAACCCCTGGGGAACTCCACAAGGGAGAGGTGTTGAGGAGGATACTGACTCTCCCAGGCTAACAGAAAAACGTTGTCTTGTCAGCTATACCACACAAGGGTTTACCCACAGTGTTCCAGGCAATAAATGAATGTATTGCGATCTACTGTGTCAAATGCCGTTACTAAATCAAGAAGGATCAGAATGGCAGAGTTTCCAGCGTCTTAACAGGTCATTAAAAAACTGTTAGTAGTGCTGATTCAATGCTGTAAATGGCTTTGAATCCAGATTTGAGGGGCTCAAGGATTCCATGTATGTCTAAATAAGACTGCAGTCCAAATTTCTCTAGGATCTTAGACAACAGTGGGAGCTTAGATATACAGTAGGCCTGTAGTTTGAAAGGAATGAGGTGCCAAGGCTGAGTTATTTGATCAGAGGCTGTACAACAGCATTGAACTGTTTTGGTCCAATACCTTGTGGAGACAAGGCTGCTACTCAGAATGACTGAGATACTGCTTCAAACTAATAAAAGGTTGCAGGGCAGAGGGCAGAAATCAATAGGTCATAAGAGGTTGGTGAGATAATAGCTCTGATGCTAGACATTTTATCTACAAAAAAGTGCAGGAAATGTTCACTGCTGACTAAGGTGACATCAAACCACGCTGACATGGGGGGTAATGGTATTGAATAGGACACAAGGTTTATGGCTGTTTTGCAAAACAATTTTAGACAAGTATTTAGACTTTTCTGACTTAACAATGTTTTGGTATTTGACCTATAGCTGCTACTAGTTTATGCACAAGACTTTTGAGGTAAAAACTTCTTGAGGCTGGTAAAGGCTATTTTTCTTCAACTTGTTTACCAGGGAGCTCCGCCAGCCAATCAACTACAGCCTTCCACCAACCAATCATTCTGTTTCAAAACTCCAACTTCCCCCAACCTATCTACTTCTGCACTCTTCCACCTACCAATTCACCATGTCTGATACTTCTCCAACAACTAGGCCTATGTGTCTCATAACTTATTGGTAAATGAAACATTATAGACTATGCAACTAGCTAGTTTTCATCAGATAATACATTTCACTTTGAGATCTACAGTATGGGATGACCATACAGTAGCAGAGAGCAATCTGTTTATCCTCATCACACATTGATAATCGTTAACATTGTTAATATATTTTTTTCAAGTGGTGACTGTAGCTATGTCTGTGAGAGTAGGTGTTCTCATTAATGTTTATCCTAGTGGTCTTAGGCAACCACTTACTGTATGTACACACTCAGTCTTATTTATGATATCACTGTGATTTAATCAAATGTGATCCAATTGAACTTTCTACTGTCATGTAGCCTGCCTACTGAATAAGGCTAAATTTAGAGACTAGGCTATATGGTCATAGATGTAATTTAGGTCTTCTTTCCACTTATGTTTTGACCATGTTATAGCATGGTGAGAATCCGGCATTGTTATTTCACCAGTCAATCACTGTGGTCGACTGTAGCCTATTCAAAAAACACGCCAGGAACCCAAGACGCACGCACTGTAGTGGTGTGCGCGCACTACCGACGTCCTCCCAGTGAAGCGCGTGCTCCCGGACCCAGTGCAACTGCTTATTTGTGTTGTGTGTTCGAGTGAGAGAGAGGTCCGTGGCACAGCGACAGACTGCGAGTGGAGCTGTGGGGAAAGACACTAAATTAAATCCTTTTTCTCAATGACCAGAGATGCAATATGTTCATTCCGGCTTCAACACCTGCCTTGAACAACACCATCAATTAGGGTACTAGGTAAGTGTGCTCAGTTCCGTTGTTAGAAATATGTTAGGCATTTGTTTATATGTAGTGATTCTGAATACATTTTGTTCTGGACTTCTGTAACCTATTATGCGAAAGTGATCAAACTGACAGAGAGCACATGTTGCGTAAACCATGAAGCAAGAGTGATTCAAAGCTAAATGTGTATTGCTCTTGGATGTCGTTGTCAATAGTTTGCTTGTTTCTATGCAGGTGTTTTGTTAGCTTTTACATCCATAATTGAAACAGTGTGGGTGCAAAGGATTACTTCATGTGCAGTTGTGGTTGTATTTATGATTTTTGAATTGGTGTACTGACAATGAATGGATGGGATGTCGGGTCTTGTTTATCTAAACTACAACGGCGCATTCTCAGAAAGGACATCATTAGCAACTTGTCCTGCATATCCAGTCTTTCAGAAAAACGATTTCAATCACCATCACTTATTAACGACAAATGCGTAGCCTATCCACATGACACCGGAGGCCATCGTTTGAAATGTTACAATTCTTTGTGTTTCTGTAACGATAATAACTAGCCTACCGTTGGCTGCTGTGGACCGTGCCCAGGGATGGCAACACGCTTCCCCACACTGCAGCTGATGACACGTGCCATAGTATCGCGACTAATATGTAATGATGCCTGAGCATGTATATCCATGTTAAACGTAATTCGTAGCTGTAGTGAGACATAGCCTAGTAGCTATCACAGTCTATAATACATTACACTATAAAATAAACAGACACAAGTTTGGATGGAGTTTGCTATATGTCAACCAAATACGACGCTATATATGGAGAGGGAAACGTTGCCACTGCTGCTAGCCTATAAAACGAATGCCTGGTAGAATGCCTGGGATTCTCCACACAGAGCTCAGCGTAAGCGGTTCTGTTGCAGAGCAGGGCTTTCCTCTGCTCGGCAATTTCCTACAAATGGGGTTTCCCAGCCCCCCTCCTGTACAGAGGGTAATTCCCTCTTTTATGGCGCTGAGAATGGCAGAAAGGCAGTTGCGACGCTGGGTTTTGCGCAATTTTACCATTATCACCCTCTCTCCATTTCTTTGCATTTAATCAATTTTCAGTCTTGAACATAGAATCATGTTGTGCGTTTGAATTTCCTTACTGCACCGTTTCTGCTAACGGGCACGAAAAGCTCAAGTCTTTTTTTCCACTTTCTTTGTATTTGGCTATATAAAACAACATTGTTCTCTGCTCCATTCATTGCTATGAATACTAAGAAATTACGGCTTCTGCTATTCTAGGGTGGGTTGTCCAATCTATTTGACTTCCTATGTGTAATCGCTGAGTGATTTCCACAGTTCTTAATCAAATGAATGAACTGCTTGATTGGTCGAAATATGTCTAGAGGCGCATGGATTGCCCACTGAATGACAGGGAGCAGGATTTGTACTGTTGTCCCTTCCAGTGACAGAGCAGAACACATGTTCTCCATCTCTATATTTTGTGGAAAATATCCACCCATAGTCTCTCCTTTCTCATCGTCTTATCCTAACACCACTTTCCCTATCTTTCTGTCACTCCTTCTATCCCTGTCTGTTTCACTGAATACTGTGCCTTGAGCCGTGATACATGACTGAGGACTGATATCTAGAAGAGAGTGGAGACAGCACCACTGCAGTGTTTGAAACAGAGCTGGTTTCTGGAGAGGGGTGTCTCATCCAGCCAAATACCCCTCACGCACCCTGTGTGCTTCTCAGCTGGGTGTGGCAATGCCTGCATGTCTAAGTTTGCATTCATGTGCATGTTATGCTTGTAAGCATATCTGGGTGTATGTGCATGTCATATGTGTGTCCAGTCATTCGCTGGCAGTATGTATGTGTGTGATGCGGTGCCCTGAAGAACATAGACTCTTCAGCAGGCTGTTAGCAGGATAAGGGGTGTGGTTGCTCTCAGCATATCAAGTATCTCTTTCCCACTGTTTATTAATATTCTATGAATGCAAACAAGGGGCTAGATTGTCGTTTTGCTGTTTCAATGTTCTCCTCCTTCATATACTTCTGCTCCTCCAGCTTACCTTTCACTCCTCCTTTTGCATTGTTCCTCTGTGTTATATGTTGCAGTCAATATTCATGGCGACTGTGAAAACAGCACAGGTATGTGTCCAATATGCTCCAATCCATGGCTATGACAGCCCCTGACGCAGGTTAAGGCAGCACAGTGTCTGATCTAATGCAGATGAAACAAGAGGATAGCCCCAGTGCCGGCTCCTGAGGGCTTAAGATCACTCTGATGGCTGTTGATCACTTGGGTGTTGGGTGTTGATCACTCTAGCAGTTTTCGGCGCCACTCTTGACATCCTCCCCTACCCTGGCACCGCATGGGGCACAAATGCCAACAGTGTTGTGGGTGCAGGGAAAACCAAAGGGTCATGCTAACCCTCTACACTCACTCTGTGGTTTTCTTTGTGATTGACATTGAATTTATGAATAGGCTCTATAGCAATATTTGACTACAGAACTGTGGTGTTGTAATACACACATTATAGAATAGTCCTGGTGATATGTGTCATATCTCAGGTGAAATTATCATTTCTTCATGGAACTTGGTATGCCTGTTCATTTTGGCGCCTTGAACATTTTCAGAAAAGCCTTGTGACGGATGTGATGGGCATTTTTAATTTCCATCAAAACCCAATGATGTATTCTGCATCATATTTCATGAACCAGACAAAATAACACAATAAAGGTGATGTACAGTAAATTCCTATGTTTACATTGGCAAGGGTTACGGTGATATTATAAAGGACAGAAATTCCTTTGCAACCATTATACTGCCAAATTGTGCATTTGCAAATGTTTGCTTGTGTTCATCCAATTTATCCAATCAATATTTTAAAAGTATTGCCAACATAAGACTTTTTGGAGTTTTGTTATTATGTGACATTCAAAAGGCTTGTTTCTGATTCTGTTTCTGAAATCTTCAGATTTCAATTAACTTTATATCCAGATAGCTATTCTCTCCACCGATTTATGCCAATCCCTTTAATAATCTCTCTCTCTCTCGCTCTCTCTCTCTCTCTCTATCACACACACACACACACACACACACACACACACACACACACACACATACACACATGCACCACAGAATGTTAAAACAAGGAGATCTGACTACAGTGGCACCTATGCCTGTACACACCCTATTCCCAACTGCTCTCGCCCACTCTTTCTGATTGGCTGTTCTCCAGACACAGTGGTAGCAGCTGTCGTCCAGTTGGCTGATTCATCTGTCATCATGGCAGGGGCATGGCTCTCTGCTGTGATTAACGTGTCCATGCGCATGCTCTTGTGTCCACTTGCCCAACCTGCAAATCCCATCCCATTCAGGGGTGGATGAATATATGGATGGAGTGAACAAGGAAGCTGAGAGGGAGAGAGGAGGAGGCAGAGCAAGGGATGGTTCCTGTGGCCATAGTGCGCTTCAAACCAGTGATGTATGAAATGTATCGCTCTCCTGAACACATGAAAATGGAAATTAATGATTCATATTTTTCAAGAAGTGTAAAGTCTTAGCCTGACCAGCCAGACCTACATCAAGATGTAGGGTCTGGGAACTCACCGTAGGCAGGGCTCAAACAGATAGATAGATAGATAGATAGATACTTTATTGATCCCCAAGGGGAAATTCAAGAGAGGGGTGGCATAAACAGTTGTCTTTCAAATTCCCTCTCCACGCAATAGGATAATGCTAAACGAATCATCTTCTTGTTTTCACGTAGCAGGGTGCGCAACCGTCAACTTCTGGTTGCATGTCAGTCACCATTATGTTAAGCCCGCCCACCGACTCTATACACAATGTGATTGGTCCGGTGATTCTGCCAAAGCCCAGCTCCCAAGCTCTACGGAGAGTTGCTAGACTGACCCGGGCAGCAAATTAGATTTTCTGCCGCTAGGGACGTCTAGATTTCTAAGCTAGTAAAGTCTAATATTTTCTGAGAATTGATAGATGATCATCTGTATGTGTGAAGCAACTCCCTGCTGCCGGCAGTTACCTAAAGCAACTTGTTTCCTCTTTGCCAACCAGAAACCCTGTCAGATGTATAATGCGATGTAGTTTGAGATTGGAATATTTTCATAGTTAATACAGTTAATCTGATCCCCCATGTAGAAATGAACTTAGTGAGCCATTAAAGGGATACTTTCACCCTAGGGCCCTATACACCATGACCTTGAGCCAAACACCCTCCAGAAGCTTTGGTCGACCATTGGTTGAGTTAGCACTGTCAGCCGAATGTCTTAGTGCAGGTGCTAATGGAACCAACGGTGTATCTGGTAACTTTACCCCACTAATAATGCCCGGAATGGTACCAAACCTCTACAGTAGCACAAATAGGGTCTGTACTGATCAAATATGGCATTGGAAAGTTTGTAGGAACACCTGGAGTTTATTTAGATAACACTTGCCTGATGGCGTCCACTCTCTGCTGCTACCGCTACCACTGTGTCGACGCAACGGTAGTCGACCAAGGGACAAAACCTTCGAGGAGGTGTTTGGCTCGAGGTCATGGTGCAAATGAAATGACCCTAGGGTGAAATTACTCCGAACCATCCCTTAACAATTATGTATCACACTCAAGCCATTCCAAAGACACACATGATCAGTAGTGAAGACCATGTGCTCACAGAACTCCCAGAATAACTCAGGGTGACTGAATCCCAGCCCTAAGCAAACTGAATCTATCCAGGTGTCCAATTCTCACATCACACCAAGGCTGAGCTGAAAAACACACAATGCCACATGGATTCTGATTGGTTTGTAGTGACAGGGCTAGTGGAACCTCAGTCGTGCTGAGCTCTCTCTCTCTCTCTCTCTCTCTCTCTCTCTCCCCCTCTCTCCCTCTCTCTCTGGCCCTCTTTTGTGTTTGGCGTACATTGGTGAGCGTTTTGTTCTGCCTCGCTAGCAGCTAGCAGCTTTGTTTTTGTGGGGATGTGCCCCTGTTGTCTCTGGCTGAACAGGGTCTCCCCCCATGACTGACAACAGGCAGTGAGCGTGACGTGCTCTGCCGTGACAGAAAGTGAGTTAGCAGCATGGCGTGGTGTGAGGGGAGATGAGGGCGGGGGGACGTTGTCTGGTGGTAGGGGCAGGGCTCTTTTTGGATCCATTAACCAGGGCCATTCTTGTAGCTAGATAAAAGGAGAAAGACAGGGCAGGCAGAGAAGAGAAGGAAGATATCTACTCACTTTCTGCACTCACTCACTCAGCTCAGCTCCTGCTCTTTTCCAGTGGTTGTTGTCTCTGTTATTGTTAGGGGTTGTCATAGCGGAGAGGTCCCCTGAGGTGAGCACAGTCTTTCTGTGTCTGACCAAATAATGAGATCAACCAACCAGAATGATAATGAGTAAAATAATGACATTACATTACTCAGGTGTCTGCTAATTGTGTACTTTAAAAACATATCAACAGATTTTTGACGTTGATTGTTAATGGAAGAAATAACTAAACAGGAGCAACAGCATGAGGTGTATTTGGTATTATCTTATATGGTATGCGGTATAGTCTTTTATAGACAAGAATAAAGTAATGCACCATAGCCTTAACCTCAAGTAACTGAAAAGCCAATGGTGAAGTGGGGTCAGGTCTGAGTGACCGAGACAACCCAGGCGGATTGGAATGGAACATAGGATGGCACAGGGGGTGACAGGGGGTCAGACAGATCCTCCATGGCTCCATTGTGGCCAAGATAAAGAGGGTGAGGGAGGCCCTGAATTCTCTGGCAATCATGAAAGGAGAGTGAAATGTAATATAGTCTTAGATAATGTAATGTAATAGATTCTTAGGGAATCTGATGTTACTTTGAAAAGTTGATTTTATTGATTGGATCTACACTACAGTTATACACTTCGAAGGGTAGGCTATCTGATGTGTCCACATATTGGATGTTTTATGCACCAAACAATATAAGATGATATGATTTGATGCTAAGTAATAATAATACATACAGTAGCTTATTAAAGTGATATAGAATAGAATCATATGAAAATAAATATAAATGAATAGTAATCGCATTTGTTTCTCTCAAAATTGTGCTTGGATACTGATAATTTTCAGTTGTCAGCTTTCTTCTGAAGTGACTAAGAGTATTGACATTTTTCCATGACTACAGTATGTGTGTTCCTGCCTGTTTTATTCCCTTTAATTAGTTACACTTACATTTTCATCTATTTTTTTTCTGTGTCTGTCTCTCCATCAGTCTTTCTGTCCCTCATTGGGGAAGCATTCAATTTCAACTTCAAATTGCTTAATATCAGCATGACTGTTATACAGTGTCTGCTAAAGTTAGTGTTAAGAATAACAGAGTAATGTAATAATAAGATAAGGCCATTAAAGAAGAGGGAGACTAGTGTCCCTCACAGTGCCTGCTGCCAAACCAACAAGCCCCTTTCACCAAGATGCATTGTAATTTATTCTTTGTCATCAAGATGTTGAAAATGTGAAATATTTTTAGGAATTAAGAGAAACATTTCTGTCTTGATCTTTCGTACTTCACAGAGTGTAGAAAAGAAGTGCTCTTTTGTTTCTATCTCTGCCTACAGTGACCATACTCTGTTTTTCTGTATCTTGTCTTTTTGTCTTACTAAAGTTGTGGTTACTGAGCCTGTACTTGGTCAGGATTGGCCTCTGTTTCATATCTATCTCTATAGAGAGTATTGTCTTTTTAAATTCAGAAAGGCATTCATTCTTTGGTCATTTGCTTTGTCCAATGATCCGAATAGTCTTCTTTTGCTTCATTTGTGCACTCTTTTTTTTCCTTCCCCCAAGTTTTTGTTTGGGAAGCAGAACTGCATTCAGCATTCAGCCCTTTCAGTGGCCTGTGTTGCAGACTTCACCAGCTATGGGATTTACACAATGCTCCTACAGAAACATAGCAGGATGCAGTAGCCCGGCTGTGTGTCTCTCTGATGTCTATGTGTGTGTACGTGTGTGTGTGTAATGTGTTTGGCTATGTGAGTGTGCTCAGAGGGATCAATATTCGGACTCACTCATCTTGTAGCCTCGCGTCAGTCACCCTGGTCACGTCTCTTGTCCCTTGTTTCCTGCTGTCATCCCACAGTCTCAGCACTGACTGACACGGACTCTCTCTCGCTCTCGCTCTATCTCTCTCTCTCTCTCTCTCTCTCTCTCTCTATTTCTGTCTCTCTTTTTCTGTCTTTGTCTCTACGTCTCTTTCCGACCATACGTGCATATACCTCCACACATTAACAGATCTCAAGCCGCTCACATATTCAATTTCAGTCAATTTTACGCAAACATACTGTCTTTTGCTTTGGCTTTCTCTCTCTCTCTCTCTATCTCTCTCTCTCACACACACACACACACACACACACACACACACACACACACACACACACACACACACACACACACACACACACACACACAGATGCACTTTCCCAATTATAATATTATTCTCTTTCTTTCAATGTAGTAATTGAATTGAGGGCTTTCAGAGAGTCACACACAAACTTGGTGCCTGTTGAGGGGCAGGGTGTCTTGTTGTGCCAGAGTGGCATAGGGTGATGTTCATGAAAGCTGACAGGATATGGCAGGGGGAGAGCACTCAAAGCAGAAGGGACAAGCCCCTCTGTGTCTCACTGCTTACTGGCACACACACGCATGCGCCTGCACACACACACACACACACACACACACACACACACACACACACACACACACACACACACACACACAAACACGCACGCACAATAGCCTTCCTGTGTTGTTTCTCTGTTTTTCCCTGTCTCACACAGGGAAAAAACAATTGCAAGGCCAGGACTGCCTTTATCACCCCAGAGTCCTCTACCATTCAGACAGATTCTATGATTGCAGCTCTGTCATTTGCTGGCATGGCATGAATTGAACCCTGCCTTAGTGCTGTCATCATTAAATGATTTAACTCATTAGTTTAGCTGTTCATCTGATGTATGATAATGAGGGAGTAAATGATTTGCCTGAAGTTTGCTTTCATAAACACATCAGGGCCATGTTTAAGGGAAGGCATCTAGATGAATGCTCTTGGTTGTAGAGAGGAACTGATCCTGTCCTTTAATTCCATGACAGCCCAAGTGCTGAGGAGTTGCTCTGATGTCCTCGGATGTGGCAGTCAGCCATCCTGTAGTGTGTCTCTCTCAGAATCTGAGTCCCGCTGCCGCCGTCTCCGTCCTCCGCTGGCTAGGGCGTGCTGCATGAGGCAGCTGTGGAGAGGCCAGCTCATCTGACTGCTACTCACACAGACACAACATCTGTGTGCCCACAGCAGACAGGCTGACAGACACCCGACACTAACTCTGCTGACCACCAGAGAGTGGGAAGAGGCAGATTCTGTGGCACTTGTCTGTATGTTGATGTTGCATATCTTTACAGAAGGCATCTGTCTGAAGCTATCGGCCCATGCATCCTGTTTTGCTCTCTGGGGTAAAACATCCTCCTTTCAATTTTCACAGAGCAGTGTCAGGTGGAACAGGAAACACAAATGTGTTGACATACTGGACATGCGCAGGTTCAACAGGTGACCTGCATCTGCTGCCCATTGAGGGCACAAGCAGTTGCAACAAGAGTGTATTGCTGTCTAGGCCTTGGCCTGTGTGTATGTGGATGTACAGTATGTGTGTGTTTGAACCAGTCTGCAGTTAGGTGCTTGTCTCCTGTCATCAACCTCTGACTCCTAGTGGGATGATGATTATGCTCCTGACTCCTAATTGGTCCATTCTCCTGCAAGGCAATTTGAGTGGTTCACTGTAATAGACTTATGCCCAAGGGCTCAATTATCTTTGACAAAGTATCTTTTGGTGATTTGAGGATTGATGACCATGCTAGAAGCCGTGAAGTACATGGGAAATTCAAGCTGTGGTCTAAATTCTGTTCCTATTTCTCCATGAGTTGTTCATTACGTCCTGATTAAAGTTGCTTTCTTGGTGAGTGCTCATGTTATTGTGGGGTTAGGTCAGGATTTAGCTCTCTTTTGAACACCAAATCTCTCTGTATTCATCATCTCATTCAGTACACTAAAAGCATCACAAAAAATAGTCTGCATTGTTGGTGAATGCAGATAAGCAGTACTTCATTCTGCACATTAACATCAGGGACAGCCAAAATAGTGACTAATTCCTTTTTACTGTTTATGAGATAAGCACAAGTTTGAGAGCAGGAATAAAGGAAATCAATGAGTAGGCGAGTGGCAATTAAACATGCTTTTGTCCAGAGTCAGCAGGACATGGCTGGCCCTGACTGCCCCATGGCAGGACACTGGGTGGGGTTTTGGGAGCACGTTGAAAGGTGAGAGAAGCACAGGCGTGTTTGCCAGCTCACACTTGCTATTAATCAAGTCCAGTAATCGACACTCTCCATCCGATGCTCTCTCCGTCTATTCACAATTAGCCTGCCTGCCTCTATATTAAGCGTCTATAGTCCCGACTCACTTACATACCATTTGCTTTTGGATCCAGTCTGTTGCTGTGTAGGCATGGCTCGTCTGAAAGCTAATATGTTTTAAAGCCTCCATGGGCTCTGCTGAATGGTTCATTCGGAAAGCAGGGAGATGATGCAGACATGCCTCGTAAAACCATTTCCAGGGGAAATAATGAGGGTGTGTAATTACTGGGGTTTGCATTAGCAACCAGCGCTGTCACTGCAAGCCTCTGTTTGAGCCTTCTCAAGCATCTTTTATAGAATGGGCCTCTTAATATGAGCCAAGTGAAACAGGGTTCTTCTGCAAGTCCAATCAGTGTTTAATACCCAAGCAGTCACTTCCCTTTTCATCTGCTGCTTATCGGGCATGTCCAGATGTCGGGCTGGTGCTTTGAAATATGCATAGCACGCAGCACCGTGTGTGTCTAACTTTACTTCCACTTGTGAAGACACGCACACATGTCACTGTGAGAAAGAAAGCTCAAAGTCAGTGCTTGACACATTGCTGAGCTGTAAGCTGTTGATGAAGATGGAGTCAGTTCTCCCCAGGTGAACTCCTCCTGCACTGGGTCCATGGCTGCACAGCAGCACCACGTGCAGCACACAGCGCAGACACTGGCACCACGGCTCCATCTCTACGTATGTTGCTCACTACGTGACACTGAGGTCCCTCGGAAGGCCATCTGCTCCTTGATGACCTGCCTTTGTCAGTGGCCAACCATGCATTCCTTCATCCACACTGGTTGGAACCCTGCCTGTGCTATATCGAAGTGCATGGCCGTATCACAATAACATGCTTCCAGGATATACTAAATAAATGATCCACTCATTAAATTAAAGTGTCAACTTTGATGCAGTGCCGTCACTGTGTGAAGGTGTGCACGTTAGCCTACTGTGTGAGGCTGCTTTACCTTCTGTTAATGAGTTCGCTTCACTCCTCACCCCCTTCAGTAATACACTCTGTGTTTCTACCTGTAGTGTTCAGAGGTCCAGTTACCCCAAGGGGATATTGCATGTTTCTCATGTTCTAAGGTAATACCAGTAGGGTTGATTTTCCAGCTCTGAGCCTAGTGTGATTCAACTTGTACAGCACTGATTTAACCCATTTCTCATATGCGTACTGCATGACCAGCATTGGACATATTTGAACAGTCTGAGCCACTATATCATAGTCATTTTGACACTGAAATAAATGTGCTTGTCTCAGTGGACTGTGGAATGATGTATGAGTAGGATACACAAACACTGCAGATACTGCAAAGCATCTGAGGCTGTTTGGTGAGGTCAGGATTTGACCTTATTGCATCTGAGGATGGATCCTCACTGTCAGATCAGCTCCATGTCCATGCGCTGTGTCTCAAATGTAGAAATAGTAGGCTACTGTAAACTACTATTTACACTCTTCATCATTTCCCCAAGACACACAACTACTTTATGCCTTTATGGCTTGTGTTTAGAGTTGTTTATTATGTCTTAAAAAGTGAACTACATATAATGTTTTACAAAAAGAGTCAGTGGCTGAAAATGGCATGCTTTTGCAAATTTGTTGTGGGATTTTGTTGTTTCAGAAATTGTGTGACATGTTAAGATTGTGTGTGTAAGCAGTTTTTAAAACTATAATTGAGGGGAAGCACAGATGTTTAATACCCACCATACTGCTTTTATGCTGGTGGTCACAGAGGTGCTATTACCATAGCGTACAGTTTGCAAAAACACATCTTGCAAGGCGTTTAGTGGACCATAGTCTGGTCGATTGAAGCACCCTAAAAGGACCCACTGGCCCAGCTGCGTGTAATGACCATTCATCAAAGTTTTCCCTCGACTCGCAAATTGTCCAGCGTAAACATTCTGTACGGCTCTGCCTTTATGGTACCTTTGATTAGCCTTACATTGCCTGTGGGGTTAACCTTGCTTCATCACAAGCTATTTAGGAATTGGATATTCTCTGGTTTTCTAATGACTCCCTTTGTCTTTTTCCGTCTCCATCACCTATTCCCATTTCCTTCTTGTCCTGGAGTTGCTGAAGCCACTACCTTAATTTACCACTAGCCGAGACTTATACATTGATTTTGCAAAATTTCTTCAGCTATGAGGTTAAAACACAGGGGCAGTTAATATAGCGTTAATATGCTTTTGTTTCTTTTATCTGGCATAAAACACTATCCTGCGGCTCATACACAAAGTGGCTAATACACAAGAAATGACTGTAGCAGGTTGGGAGTCTTACATAGTCTTTTACTACAATTCATTAGTGACATGACATCATATGTGAGTTTATTTACAATGACAAAAGAGAAGTTGTAACTATAATGAATCCCTCCATCTTGCCCATCCATCTTTCTTTCACACACACACTCACTCACTCACTTATTTACTCACCCTTTTTATGCACCTTAACTGTGTGATCTGAAATTTGAGCCATGTCAAGCAATGCATGGCAAATTTACGACACATTTCCTTATGCGTGGAGATATACATTTATTTGAAGATAATTCATTTGAGCATATGGCAACATATCAAAAATGTCTTACTCATTAACATCTTGACATCCTAAATAGCAAACTTACTGTAACATGAATGAGATGGATCGTCTACAAGACTTTTTGCCCGACATTGTGTACAATGATTCAGACGATTAGCAGAGACATACTTCTTTTCAATGAAGGAATTGTACCGTGTTTGTGCTGACTTCTGCCTCATAGCACTAATGACAAGTGCTGGTCACGCACTGCTGCGGCGCATTCTCATCTGCACTGTGCACACTGTCTCCTGAGCAAAGTGAATGAATACGACTCATCCAGTTGTAGAGGGAGAACAAGACAGGAATATCAGACAGAGAGATGGAGGGATAGAGAGGCAGACAGGGAGAGGAAATGCAAGTAGGAACAAAAATACAGATGGCTGAAAGAAGGAATGGATGAAGAGATAGAGGAGAGAAAACAGAGGGGTGACGGAGAGAAAACCCCAGGTCACTTGGCAGCAGGCATCTGACACGCCCTCAACCAGCCTGCCTGAGGAGCCACTGATCCTCCCATTCTGCAGAGGGTGGGAACTCTGTTTTCACACATTTTATGATCTCCCTCTCTACACATCTCTCCCTCTCTCTCTCTCTCTTTCTATCTGCCATGGCTGTGTGCTCTCCATCTGTGAAATGGCTCATGCTTGCCAGCAGATATTCCTTCTTAATCAGAAGAAGCGCCATGGGGTGCTCATAGGATGAAGCCTGTTCATAGTCACACTGGTTGTGGGTAAATGGTGCCATTCTGGTTGTTTCCTCTTTAACACCCACACTCAGGCTGGAGTGATACCAGCAGCAGTGTCAATTATGTCTAAATGAGCACGAGAGTCACACACAGAGAAAGAGGCTGACAGGACAAGAGAAAGAGACTGAACGGACCAGGCAAATTGGAGGAATGAGAACAAGAGGAAGGGGAAAAGGCCATAGGAAGAACCCATTATTCTGGAACCTTATAGACCGTTAAATATTTTCTAACTAAAACAATAGTCCTTTACATTTAGCTCTAGACCTAGCCTGGAAGGCAGCCGAATTTAGCCCCGCCCACAACATTGAGGTTGGGAAGTTGGGTCTGGACTTGTTCTGTTGAGGAGCAACTATGCCCGAACCAGAGCTGTTCGGACCAATCAAATTGTCTGGGCAGGCTTCACATGATAATGGACAGATGAGCAACAGTGCCTCGTCTCTCACGTCAGCTGAGCACTCTTTGGTTGATTTTCAACTAAAACACTGTCACTAGATGCTAGCCATGGCCTAAGACACTGTTTACACGTAGGAAAAACACATATATTTCCATGCAATTAGACCTTTCATTTGTACAAAAGCAAAGGTTTTATCACTGAAAACAACTATTTCTGAAAACTCTGGCCAAAATGGAGATCTGGGAAAAAGGGTTTGCAATCCAGCTGTTTTTAGCATTAGTGTGAACAGAATTCCATTTTTATCCATTTTTCTGGATAGCCTACCCTGCTACGTATAAAGTGGTCTTAGTTTTCGCTATCGCATGTTGTACAAGAAAATTAGAATGGTTTGGAGGATTTTCCTACAGCTCACAGTAAGCTATTTCATTGCTCTGATTGGTTAAGTCCATCCAGTCAGCAAGCAGAGGCATCCCCCCTCCCCGTATCATTTGAAACATGCCCCATAATCACATCCCAATGGAGTAGCAGACTCAAAATGAGGCTGTCATAGTCATATGGCAGACTCCTGTACTGTATGCCCGTTTAGTCCTAGCCGTCAACCTGTCATCTCTCTCCGAGAGACTCCACATGCTGGAGAAGAATGTTTTAGAAGAAGCAAACTGGGAATTCCTCAGGAAAGGACAACAGCCTACACATGTCTTCTCCTGTATGGCTCCTATATCACACAGCAATCAGTATGCACAAGATGCTCTCTTTGTTCTCAGCAATGCTGGCTGTTCGTTTTCTCATATTGTTTTGTCCTCTTTTGTTTGCTTTGTCCAGACTTCTCCTTGCAAAATTTTTGCTATAATCGCAAGACATTGTGGGTTTTTTTTCTGTTTGTTTTTGGTTTCAACTGTTGTGCAGCCATTTTCTTTCTCTGTATGTCTTCGATACCACAGTCATCAATAGATTTGTTGGTTGTTGGTTTGTTTCTGTTGCTGCTGAGCCATACACACTGCATAGCAACAAGTTCTAGACACACACACACACACACACACACACACACACACACACACACACACACACTCGCACATTGCTTCTTCAATCACTAACTTCTCACACTCTAGCTTTTTGCTCTCCCTCCCATTCAGTTGTTTTATCTGTGGGTCTCTGAGGAAGACACAGACAGAGAAAGTTGGCCCCAGAATCAATAGTGGCCACTCCAGAGGCACAGGCAAAATCACTTTCATCTTCTGCGCCGTAACACACATTGACACTGAACAGCTTTCAGGGGGGGGGACAATCTGGGTCTTCTCTCTGAAATCTACCAGTGTTATCCATTGATTCCCCGTGCTACCCAGAACAGTAACTCATGAGACTGCATGAGACGTGTGTAGGAGGACTCCGTTTGGGCATTCC
Organism: Sardina pilchardus; assembly: GCF_963854185.1. Lineage (NCBI taxonomy): Eukaryota > Metazoa > Chordata > Actinopteri > Clupeiformes > Clupeidae > Sardina > Sardina pilchardus. Next base: position 2,495,474 of record NC_085006.1, read on the forward strand.
ATTCTTTAGCTCTCTGCATTCAATAACACTGATGTTGTTTGCAGCTGTGCTCTGCACTGGTCATTATATTGAAAAGTGTTGGCTATTAGTGCATCCTCTCTAAGAAGCAGCATGATGCAGAGGCTAATAGCTGGGGAAGCATGTTAACACTGTGATGCCTGAGACCTACATATTGAAACATATGTGTAACTGGAGGCATATTTCTGTCTTTTGTATTGAATAACTCGCAACCTCATGGACTCCAGGCAGACATAAAGCTATATTACAAAATGTGGCTTGTGAAAGCCACAAGGTGATTTGGTCAAAATAATGAATGCGTTCAGTGTGTTTAAGATTTCTAAATCAATGCGATGCTTGCTAAAATAATGAAAAGGTCACAGTGGAATTGCACACTCAAAAAGCAAAAGCTAAGCATAAATCTGCACAGCCCTAAGCACAAGCTCAGCCTTATACTGTTTGCAATACACTAAAACACACTTCTCTACATCAGACAGAGGTCATTTCTTTGATGTGATATGATGTAACCATTTCAGTGCAGAGTCTGTCAGAATACCATATGAACATTGTTTGAGAACCTGGGGACAGTATGTGCTTGTGTGAGTTCTAGAGGCCTGTTTCCTAATGCATGTTCGTTCTATTATTTTGAGTGCTCAGTTATGCCCCTGATGTCACTCAGGTGTTTGTGTTCCAGTGAGTCATGAGCACTTTTGAGGACACACTACAGCTAGATGGTTAGTCTACTAACTTAAAGGAGAAATCAGCCAAGTTGAACACAGAGCCCAGTTGATCATGTTCACAGAATACGGTGGGTTGAAAAGGCCTGTTCATGTTGCACAGCACTTGCCATGATATCTTGAGTCTGTTAGGCACAAAGGTGCAGTTTACTGTAGTGCATGCCCTCATGACACAGCTTGTAGGCACTTTGGCTGCTTTAGCTGCTGGCCAGATAACTCTCGTCAGACAGCACTGATTCTTTTCACGTTCACCAGTGCAATTTGGAAGCGCTGTCTGTCTGCCATGTTTTAGTGTTGAGAACCTGGGGACAGGGAGAGACACATATCTTTGAACACCATGATGCAACTGCTCACGTCTCTTCCTGTTTTGGTCTTCTTAGTCATGACGTATCTCTTCCTGATTTGTCATAATCCTATCGCATGATCGCAAGGAAACAGTAAGAAATCAGATTTGTAATTATCCATGACTGCCAATTCTACCTACATGGTAGCAAATGACAAGCTTTGATGAACTTACTTACTCTTTGCTGGCAGCTGATCTTAAGTTACTCTCTGTATTATATTCTGTATTATATAATGCTGGCCACATCCATAGCAGGCTAGCTGTCATTTAAGCCCATTGCAACAGCATTCTTGATGTGGTAGAACGTGAATGGTCATGTGATATGCATTATTTGCATGTAGCATGGACACTTATTGTTACTGATATGGAGTTCAGTACCCTTGTATGGATTCTGTTTTAAATCAAAACCCAATTATTGTAGCTGTAGTCTCAAAAACAAATCAGCAAAGAGGAGCGATGGTTCTGTGTTTTTCATGAGGTTTTCCAGGGAAAGCCTGATGTGTTATTAGAACTCATACATGGCTAGTCCTGTAAGATATACTGTAAAGATGTACTGTGTTTATAGAGAAAATAGTAAGGGAGTGAGAGAGAGCTCACAAAGAAATACATCACAAAGAGGTATGGTACAATGAAATACACAAGATAAAACGATGGTAAAGAGAAGTGGCGTAGGAAAGGGAAAGTAAATGGCATTAAGCCAGTGTCAGTGTCTGTCTCCTTCATTCTCCCAATGTTCCTGCGACCTTCTGCAGCTCAGTAATGCTCAGCCTAATGAGGGTGCACAGGGGACATGTTGCTCCTAGCGACGACCCACAATGAGTCGTCACGGCACCAGAGAAGAGCAGAGCTACAGTAGTGTGGGAGGGCTGGGTGCCAGAAGGAACAACTGTGTCACCTCTCCACCACACTCAACAACTGTTGGGAAGAAACATAGCATATATGGCACAAACAAAATGGACCTCTTTGACTACTTCTCAACTACTTGGTCCTCTGTATTTCATTCATATTGTATATAAACACTGATACATTGTGTCAGTCACATGTTCTTGGATGTAGAAGAAGCCAGTGTCCCTAGAACTCCTGATGCTTTATCCACTTCACAAGTCTTGTCAACAGTGTACACCCCTAGAGAGCAACTCTCTAAACCACTCCTCTCAGTAGATTGTTGTGATTTACAGTAGCGGACTGCGCTCTGGCTCACGTCTCAGACTACCTTTCATAGGGGCTCTTGTAGACCCTGTCCAGTGAAGACTCTCTAGCAAAAGACAAGCAGACGTCTACATGTATGTCTGGAGCCCCAGCAGACATGCCCACCAACCCCCTTAGTCCATGAGCCAGGGCTTCAAATGTGGGCCATCGGTATCAACTGGGGGGACAAATGCTATCATCAAGGTATACCACCCCTAGTACTAGAAAAATCACCATAGCAGTGGAGTATTGAGGTTGTTGAATTTTGTGTCCCTGGTGTTTTTCATGCCAGAGGGATAAAAGAAAGCATGTTTGTGTGTGACAAAATGTGTGTTATTTCTGGTTTAAAGAAGTCATGTGACCTCTGTGTTTGTCAGACAGATTCAGTACTGAAATTAAAGCCTAAAAGGCCCCCTTTTCAATGATATCAAGCACCATATTATAGAATATTGACAATATCCCTACTATGAGCCTAAACCAGATATACAACAGATTTCAAAAACGGAATTTATCTTAGGAGGTTCATGAGCTGAAAAACGTGATTTCACTACCACTCCTCCACTGCTATCGTGACATTTTCTACTAGGGGTGTATACCTTGCCAAAAAACAACGATAGCATTTATCCCCCCGATGATACCGATCAACCCCCCTGGCTAATGGACTACCTCCTCTTGCTCACTATCTGTCTGTCTGTCTCTCTCTCTCCCTGTCTCCCTTTCTCTTGCTGTCTGCCTACCTGAACCAGCTGGCAGTCTCAGAGTGTGTGGACTGCTTTGTGTCTGTTTGGCCAGTGAATGTGTGTGCACTTTAGAATTGATTACGAGTGGAAGTCGACTACTGTTTCCCAAAGATGTGATGATAGCTCAGCTAAGATTCCTCAGGTCCAGTTGTGGAACAGAGGAGGTGGAAACTAATGCCCCATGACTAGACATGGCTCATAAATGGGACTTATTCGGCTCAGTCTGTGATGTACACACACACACACACACACACACACACACACACACACACACACACACACACACACCTCACACAACACACAGACCACACACACAGACCTTGTCTTTCTCATCTCACCAAGAAAACATCATCAATACTGAGTGGCTGAAATAAGCTACAGTACCTGCACTGTATCCACTTTTTTGTATACGCAACAAGTAGGCTTCACTAGCAAGTGCCTATGTATGCCCTATTGATGTGGGCTATAGGCAAAGCTAATAGCCCAGTTGCCCTGAGAAAGAACCAGGAACAACAATCTACTACAAACTCGCTTGTGTGTATGCCTTGCGGATGTACTGTAGGCACTGAGCAAAACTAGCAGCTTACTCACAACATGACATGATGGGATATTGCAACTACAACAACAACAGCAGCAGCAGTAGCAACAATGAGCCAAAGCAGCGAACACAAAATCACCATCAAAGCACCCTCCATACACAACAAGGAGGCTTCACTAGCAAGTGCTTATGTCCCCGACAGGCCATGTAAATGTGTTTTATGTGTTTGTCTGTGTCTGGAACTATTTGTTTGGCTGCCATTTTGACCAGGACTCCCTGGCAGAAGAGACGCTCAGTCTCAATGGGACAATTCCTGGCTAAATAAAGGTTAAATAAAAATAAAATGTGTAGCCTACATTAAACTTCTATAGCCTACAGCCAGTGTTGTAAAACATTAACACTTATGTGTTTGTGTGGCATTTAATAAGGAATGTCATGGGTAGGTTGACATAATTAAGAAGCGCTTTATTTTCCCCTTTATCTGGAAGTTTGAATAGCTCAATAAGGATACACTGTATGTTAGGCTGTATGTTACAGAAAGCACACATTTTGGAAATTAGTGGGTCGGGTAGCATTTTGTCTTCATTAATATTCGAGGTTGGAGTTGCAGTCAAATTGATTTAAATATTAGGCAAGTGTGGGCCACTTGTGAATGGACCACCACTGTGTCCTGTTGATACAGGCTTTAAGCAAAGCTAGCAGATAATTTCCCAGAGAAAAGAACTAATGTAGGGACAAACACCATCACCACCAGAAGCATCTTCAAGAGCATTTCTGTTCTGTTGAATTAGGCCAATGGCATCAACAGAAGGCTCAACAGTGGTGTCTGGCGTTCTAGACCCACCCCACTCCACAATCAATGGGTTCTTTACTATCAAATACCAACATCGGTCCGCAACACATGTAGCCAAAACACAAGCCCTTGATGCAGGCACCAACAAAACACTAAAAAGAACACAGCAATTTCACACATATCAGAGTCAATTTAAGTCACAATATGATCCCAAAGAGTCTGTGATCACCTCATCCATTTCCAGTGGCTTGCCTTTCCTGGAGCCTCAGAACTCCTTTCAGTGACTGTCCTCAGAAACCTATTGAAGAAATATAACATCTTGTGTGTGCTTGCCAGCCATGTTCCCTTACTTCTGTTACCAGATCTGCATACGTCTTCCTTTCAAAAACTTTCTCCATTGTGACTTCAAAGGGAATAGTTAGCTCAGTAAAGTAGACAATGTGCTCACACTCTGAACATAACACCATGGCCCTCTTAGTGGTCTAAGTGCATAGGCTGCAGAGCGATGCGCATAAATGTTTAGGACATATCTGAATCTACATACTGTATGCTATTTTGACAGCACAAAAAATGGTCTTCACACCTGTACATGGTTCAAAAGGGTTGTTCTCATGTTTCTCAATTTATCATGGGTGTGTTTTGGGCATAGCATCTGTTAAACCAATGAGAGTGAGATCTGTCATTCCCCTTTAGAGCAAGGAGCGCAATATCAACCAGTGTGTTGGTATGTTGATGCGTGAGTGTGTCTCGACAGTAGGAGTCTGCTAAAACGTGTGTGCGATAAGCATGAGTATACACGCGTCTGCACCCACCTATTGTCGTATGCAACAACAACACTTACATTTAGTCATTTACCTTCACGACTGACTGACTAGGGGTTACAAAAAACAACACTTTCCCTAATAATATTTGAATGACTAATTAAAAATCCTAAGGGCGCTCATCCAAGCACGCAGCACAGTCGTGTTGCCTGGGATTCGTGTCTCACCGATTGTTAGGCTACATTTTGTGACAGTGCACTTTCAAAATAGCTGTCAAGAACACACGAGTTTCACTTTAGACCTTTTTTTCCTGGTCAGTGGCGTTTACTTGTGGCATATTTTTAGTGGTGTTAAAATAGCAATTTTTGATCATACGCCTGATCTATTTTTTCATTGACTCCCATGGGTGCACAATGTTCATCTAACAACTTCAACCCGTGCGTTTGGCAGGTTAATTATCACTGTGTGGAGTGAGACTGTATGGGCCATGGGCCATACACAGCTTACAGCTTCCGTCTTAGAGGTGTGTTCACACTTGTACATTTGGAACTTATAAGTGCACCAGAAGACTACACTAATTCATACATTCAATATGGCACTGATTTTGTATTACTGTCTTTCTTCACCACAGAATCAATGCTGTATTCTCATTGCCTTCATTTGGCAGCTTTGATCCAGACTTGCAAATAGCAGCGCAGTGGTGGCACATTTTGTAGATGGATAAGCATTGAATTCTGATTGAATTTCTAGAGGCTGAGAATAGATGCTTTCCATGTATTTATCTTTATATAAGATATGCGTTAAAAGGTGTATATGAAAGGGTTGACAGATCACCTGAATGGAGTACCGCTATATCATGAATTGTTAATGTAAACTCATGGAAGAGGTTATGAATAAATCACAATTCAAGGTACAGTAGTCTGGAAAGACAGAAAGTGGAGTCAGGCTTGAAGCTCATTCATTCCCCACCTTTCTAGACTTTCTAGATGTTTATCAGCTATAGAAGGTTGAACCATTGGAAACATTCAAACATAAGATTTGTGTAGCATTTCAGCCTTTTGTATGTATGTGTGTGTGTGTGTGTGTGTGTGTGTGTGTGTGTGAGTGTGTGTGTGTGTGTGTGTGTGTGTGTGTGTGTGTGTGTGTGTGTGTGTGTGTGTGTGTGTGTGTGTGTGTGTGTGTGTGTGTGTGTGTGTGTGTGTGTGTGTCCAGTTCTGTGCAGCACCCTGCCTGTGTTAGTTGCAGGGGACTCCACCCTTTGCCCCTGGCCTGCAGGCTGTATGCTGATGGCTGTTGGGGGTGCTGCATGCGTGCGTGGGCTGCTGGAGGCCTGTGGGCTCTCTGTGGGGCTCTGTGGGAGCCCTGAGCCCTTTCTGTGCGTGCATACAGGCGTCGCTCTGTGAGCTGCAGTGAGCATGCTCAGATCAGTGCCTGATGGATGTCCTCCCTCAGCCTGCTGCCAGCTCCATTTGGCACCTCCTAATAAGGCCACAGGCAGCTGTAAATGGAGCCCTCCCCCTCCCTCCTCCTCTTCTTTTTTCCTCTCACCCCTCTTCCATCTCTATCTGTCTTCCACTATTTTCTCTCCCTCTGTCCTCCACTCTCCCCTCTCCCCTCTCCCCTCCTCTTCCTTAAGCCCATTTAGTGTGAGATGGACATGGCCATCCTCCATGCTACAGTTCCTCTTCTGCTCTATTGACACACTTCTTTTCTATCATCTCTCCCTCCCTTCCTTTAGATGGCCTATTGTTTTCTATTGCTAGGCTGTTGTTTTTCCTAACCCCTTTCTCAGCTGCCATCAGGGGAATTTCCATCTTAACTTTACTGTTTATCTCTCTCCCTCTCCCTCTCCCTCTCTCTCTCCCTCTCTCTCCTCTCACGGACTCACTGTCATTGCTCTGAGTGGCGATGAAGGCCCTTTCTCTCTGATGTTCCTGTATTTATTCTCCTGCTGAGGTGCGGTTACTGATTGTGGGGGCTGTTTTAGCACCCTCCTCCTCATGGTCAGGCAGATGGAAGCTTATGTCAGCCTGGGGAAGGTGTCATGAGCATGCAAGACAAGGATGATACTGTTTTTTTTTTTTTTTTTAAAGTGTGTGCCGGGACCACAAGAGATGATTCTCCTGTGGTAATGACAGGATTTGCTATCTTGCATGCTGATTAGTGAACATATGCCCCCACTGGCTTTTACTCTTCTCCCTCTAATTGTTTCCCTACGTTACACACCCAGACAGATGCACTACCACTGAGTTCACATGAAACGTCTCCTTAATTACATGTTTATATCACAGCATGTACATTAAAGTCACATTAAGCATGCCAGCGCATAATCTCTGAAGGGGCACACAGAACAAACACACATACACACAAGCTCCCTTTTGGTGTCTCTCTCCACCCCGCCCTCCTCCTCTCACACACAAACACACATACCCACACTCTCATCACAAGTACATCCACCCATTCAAACTAAACTGATGGATGTAGTTGATACATTTATGGCAAACAAGCTTGAAATAATCCAGTTTCCAGGAACACACTTTCTCTCTGTGTGTCTCTGTCTCTGTCAGGGAGGTCCAAAAAAGGGGGTGTCCCTCTGACACTATGAACAGATCCACAGCTGTACGATGATTTACAACACTACTGCATCCTCTCAGCCCATCCATCTCCACATCCACACTGGTCCGCGCTCCGCACATTCTGCTTTGAAACCCATCCATTCACACAGAGGCTTGGCCTGCATACTGATCAAATAGCACCTAGACTGCTGGAGCCCCAGACACAACTCAGCAGCAGCATTCTCATGCCTAAGCACGTACGAGTGCTGTTTCTGTGGGGCCTCCTGCTCATACAGTGGGTACGGGTTGAGAATGCACCTTCTCCCGCGGGACTCCCGAAGAGATCCCGCAGTGCGTCAAGCCGATTTTTTTCGAGGCTAAGGCAATGTACCCAAACAACCACCAGGTGGCAGAAAGTTTCAACTGCATTTAATGATGAAGACCGCATATCCGTCAATAGTCGACTCCTTAATCTCACTGAATCATTAAAATGAAGGTGATGACTGGCGAAATTATTCAAACGACACTTCAATGAACCATTGTTGAAATGAATGAAAATGGTTATAGAAATCGCCTACAGCCAGCGTTATAAGAAATATATAAGTAATAGTTAAAGTCTTCTTCCGTATTAAACAGATAGCCTACGGGACGCTCTTTGTTCCGTAGGCTATTTTAAGGAACTACTCAATGCACACACACTGGGTAAACTGGCGCGCTACAAACATTAAAATGTCAAATCATATTTATTTCTCTTTGTCGCCATGATATTGGGGGAAACGCGGAGAGGCGAGATGGTCAGTCCTCGTATTTGTTCTTCGCGTTTCGTTATAAGAAATATAGCCTATAAGTAGCCTAATAGTTAAAGTCTTCTTCTGTATTAAACAGATAGCCTACGGGACGCTCTTTGTTCCGTATTTTAAGGAACTAGGCCTACTCAATGCACACACACTGGGTAAACTGGCGCGCTACAAACATTAAAATGTCAAATCATATTTATTTCTTTGTCGCCATGGTAGGCCTATTGGGGGAAACGCGGAGAGGCGAGATGGTCAGTCCTCGTATTTATTCTTCGCGTTCTGAGCTATGCAAAATTGGTATCTCATATGCATGTAAAACAATAATATAGCCTATATTGCCTAATTATATATAGCCTATAATTGCTCAGAATTTGGGAAACATGCATTTAGTCTACCTTTTTTTTGTTCCGTGTCAGCATTCATCCAAAAATGTGGCTGTTTGACTCAACATTGAACATAATTAGCCTAGGATTTTCCTATACAAATTCTGTTTCAGCCGTTCCTCACATGAATGCCTTGAAGCTCTCCCAAGCATGAAATGCAGGCATAGAATATTATTAAGAAACTCTTTATTAACGTCTTCATCAATGGACCAAAAGTCCATTGCTCCGCGATTATAAATTGCAGCGAGATGAAACCTTTATTGCACGACGTGGGGAAGAGCAGACGTGGGGCTTTCCAACGAGCCACTAGGCCTATAAGTTGCGCAAGGACGCACATATTGCATGCTCATACCAATTGTAGGCTATATGCCTTGATGACATTAAATTAAGAAATATTTCCTGATTTGGGAAACTTTTAGTTTATTTTTCTTTCCATAATACCATTCGATCTTGCTGGAAATTATCAGACTTGAGAAACACGCATTGCATCGGCAACTTCGCTGCTCAGTAGACGATTCTGCCACTTTCTGTAGAGGCCAGCAGTTCGAGATAAAAGCTGCAGATCATAGACAGAGAAAGCATATGCTCTGAGAACAGAACACAACTGCATGTCAAGTGTAGCCGAGGGTCTGTCTACGCAGAAACAACAAGTGCATTTCTACATGTTCGTGACAAAATGTGGGGGATAGAATCGCGTTTCAGTGGGAATGCTGCAACTTATGTCTTTTTCTTCTAAAGACAATTATGTACAATATATTTTTTTACCGACCCGACCAAACATGACCCGCATATCATTAAAAATATTTTTTCTTGACCCATAACCCGCCCGCTCGATTTGGATCAGCCCGCGCATCACTGGTAGATACGGATGCCTGCTCTTCAGAGCCATCACCACAAAGGAGCACTAGAGCCTGGTGCAAAACCACCAACTGGGATGGATCGAAGGGCAAGCAAGCACTGCCACACAACGTCAAGACCTTTGTCAACACTAAGCAGAAAGTTTCCTAGGGAGAAGTGGCCGCAAGGACTGCATCGATAAGATCAACGAATGCCTTCGCAAGCCCCGAAACCCTGGCGATACATTTTCTTTCCTTTAATTCAATAAAACATTGTTTATCTGAAGAACTTTTCCGAGGTTGTCTTGTCTACCAAATCCTAAACTTAAATAGAGTAAACATTTTATCTTATGAAAAAACTCTTAGGGGGAACAGTTAGGCAGCCCTTCCTCCATTATCGTAGTAGGACTATAGGCAATTTATTAGAGGGGTCAAAAAAAACTAATAAAGTAGGCTAGACTAAATGTGTCACTTTAGTGATTGGCTCTTTCAAATGCAAATTAGGTGGATGGGCTTTTGAATGGGCCTGCTGCAGGTGAGAGGACAAATCCTACGAATTTATTGTTTTTAGAAAGTGCCATTATCATTGCCATATTCTCTTAAAACATAGGCTATATATTTGAAAACGAGTTGATTAAAGGCTTCTAATGGTGTCTCTATAATATGATAAAAGCAGAGATTGAGATGTGTGTTTGGAACAGTTTTCCCCCGGGGGTATTTAGACTCCAGGGTGTTAAGCACTCATTCACAACTGTCCCATCGCTAAATGCTCTCTTGTGTTGCGTGATCACACAAGTATACCTGTCGTAGTGTGCTTTTAATTTGATATGCCTAATTATTATCTCCGCCAAGGATATAGGATGAACAAAGTCTATGGATTTGCTATCCAGTAGCCTAATAATTAGGCTATGTGCCACGTCCGATTTCGCAAGTGGTGTAGTAGGCTACATTTAAAAACAGACAGCCGCCTGTGAGATCCATTTCATGAAGAGCATTATTGTCTTGTGCGATCATTCCCCCTCCCCCACACTCGTCTAACCAGGTCACTACATTATAGCCTATATGCGGCACTGAGGACGACACGACACTTGAGCCCGACACTATGTCAATGTAAAAATGTGTGTGTGCGCGCTGAACCACGAATTAACATATTAACTTTTCTTTTCAGCAGACATCGCAAACATAAAAAGAATCTCAAAACAGGAAATCTTTCATTTCTTTTAATAAATCGATTCATTTTGTTTCGACGGGTTCCGGAGAGGTTCTTCGACTGGGTTTCGAACACCGGTCGCTGGCGTACGATACCTATGCTTCAACCACATGCGCCACAACTGGACGTGAATTTCGAAAGGCTTTATTCGGCATATGTACTTGAACGTCGCCGTAGCCTACTTGAACGTCGCCGGTTAAAATGAACAAGCCTCCGTTTTAAAATAGCTTAGGCCTACACATTTTAAGTAGGCTATTCCTAGCATGTAAATGTTGCCAAAATGTCCATCTTGTCCATCTCTTTCGTCTTCGCCTTGACGTTGACAATAATAGCCTAGGCTATTCACGGAAATGCGGTCTTGTAACCGTAGCCTAATGAATTCATGAATTAATCTAAGGTTGCCTTTCGAGTAGCCTATTTCAGGTTGCATTGAAGGCTATTTCCTTCTGATAGGCCTATAGGTTTCTAAAACCATTTTCATTCATTTCAACAATGGTTTATTGAAACGTCGTTTGATTAATTTCGCCAGTCATCACTTTCATTTTAAGGATATAGGATGAACAAAGTCTATGGATTTGCTATCCAGTAGCCTAATAATTAGGCTATGTGCCACGTCCGATTTCGCAAGTGGTGTAGTAGGCTACATTTAAAAACAGACAGCCGCCTGTGAGATCCATTTCATGAAGAGCATTATTGTCTTGTGCGATCATTCCCCCTCCCCCACACTCGTCTAACCAGGTCACTACATTATAGCCTATATGCGGCACTGAGGACGACACGACACTTGAGCCCGACACTATGTCAATGTAAAAATGTGTGTGTGCGCGCTGAACCACGAATTAACATATTAACTTTTCTTTTCAGCAGACATCGCAAACATAAAAAGAATCTCAAAACAGGAAGTCTTTCATTTCTTTTAATAAATCGATGCATTTTCTTTTGATGGGTTCCGGTGAGCTTCTTCGACTAGGTTTCGAACCCCGGTCGCTGGCATACGATACCTATGCATCATCCACTTGCGCCACAGCTGGATGTGAACTTCAATTGGCTTTATTCGGGAGATGTACTTGAAACGTCGCCGATTAAAATGAACAAGCCTCCGTTTTAAAATAGCTTACACATTTCTAAGTATTCCTAGCATGTAAATGTTGCCAAAATGTCCATCTTGTCCATCTCTTTCGTCTTCGCCTTGACGTTGACAATAATAGCCTATTCACGGAAATGCGGTCTTGTAACCGTAATGAATTAATGAATTAATGAATTAATCTAAGGTTGCCTTTCGAGTAGCCTATTTCAGGTTGAATTGAAGGAAATAGTCCTTCTGATAGGCCTATAGGTTTCTAAAACCATTTTCATTCATTTCAACAATGGTTTATTGAAACGTCGTTTGATTAATTTCGCCAATCACTTTCATTTTAATGATTAAATGAGACGGATATGCGGAGCATTTCTCTCCCTCTCCGTTGACCAAAACGTTGCTCTGGCATCTCTGCTGGACTGACTGAGTTATAGGCTACGTCGAGTGAGAGAGCTGTGAGGTAGGCTGTAAACATTCGAAAACTCGGGCGGTCTATGTTGCCCCCTTGCGGTTGCAGTTTTCCCGATGCTTCGGGAGTCCCGATGTGCGGGAATGAAAGGAGCATTCTCAACCCGTACCATCTGTAGATTTTTTTTTCATGAGCCAATACAGGAAAAAGGAGAGAAGGATGGAAGAGAAAGGAGCAATTGAAACCAGATTAAACAGGTTTTTACTACTCCTTGGGATGGTTTTGTTTGTAACTAGTTTTTATAAGAACATCATTCAATTTGATAGAAAGTGAATATATGAAGGAGCATGAAGGTTTTTTTTAGATGCAGGCAGAGTCATGTTGGTTCTGATTTTTCGTAAAGAGAAAACATGAAAAAATAAATGATAATGAAGTGCAAGTTGGGATGCAACTGATGGTCTGTGGAAGAGCTTTCAGGTGAAAGGTGTGTGTGTGTGTGTGTGTGCGTGTGTGTGTGTGTGTGTGCGTGTGTGTGTGTGTGTGTGTGTGTGTGTCAGTCAGTCAGTGCTAGCTGTCCTGCACCTGCTCATATGATAAGAGCGAGAGAGAGAGAGAGAGAGAGAGAGAGAGATGAAGATCCAGTTGCTCCTCAATCCCAGCTGCAGTGGAGGTTCTCATCAGGACATGGACAAAGGGCTAGAAAGGTAGGACGGGGAGAAGAGTATCCACTCGAAGTTGTGACCATAAAAATACATTCAGCCACTTGGGGACGGAACAGTTGGACCTCAGAGCAGGATATCAGCAATCTGTCTTGTGGCTAGCAAGGAAGTCCAAGAGAAGTGAGGGAGAGAGTGAATGAAGGAGGGAGGGGAGCGAGAGAGGCGGCTGATGAAATATGCTGCCCTGTAACAGCAGATAGCCCTCTGTAGACTTCAGGCCTTTAGAAATGAACAAATACAGTATGTGTGTGCAAACGGGAGTGTGGGAGAGAGGACCCTGGAGACTCTGAGACGAGGCTCACACTGTTACCCTGCAGGGGCTGAGGAGCGTAGTCACAGTCTGCTGCCTTGTGATTCATCAGCACATTCATTTCAGCAACAAGAGGAAGCTCCCAGCTGGCTCCACTGGGCTTGTGATATCACTGGTGGCCTTATAGAGACCAACGAGCAGTGCACAGAGGGCTGGGCCACTAGAGCTGCTCTCAGCTACAGGTGTAAGTCTGCATCTTCTGCGTCTAGGATGCCATTGGGTCGTATATCTACACATATCTAGACATTTGGAGCTTGGCTGGCTCTTGCACTACTCCCCTCCTAGTATTTCAGATGGGCATATAAATGAGCACGTTCAACCTGTTCAATCACGCAGAGATTCTCTTCAGGTGCGTTGGGGTCGTTCGCACATAATGTCCACGTGTAAGCATCATATCTGGGCATCCGTGTGACATAGACACGCATGTAGCGAGGAGGAGGTGTCTGAAAGCAGCTGATGTGTCCGCTCCCATCCTAAAACACAGCCCACACCTCAGACTGACATTAATGCACCTGCTTATGTCACGCAGACCCTGTAGTCACCGTCTGTAGCGAGCGCCTGAGGGAGGCTGAGGCTCAGACAACAGTGAGGGATGAGAGCGCCGCCTGATCTGATTTAAGAAGCAGAGTGCAGAGATGAGTAGGGAGAAGGAGGACAACAGAATGACAGAGCACAAGAGAGGGAGAGAGAGAGAGGGGAGCCTACAGGCATACTGCCTCAGACACAAAGAGCAGTTGCTGTGACTGGGGTAACTGAGGTGATGGGGGCTGTGAGGCAGAAGGGATACTGACAGAGCTCAGATGCAGCAGCAGCAGGTCTAGCCCTCCCTACACATGTGCATGATACTGACAGGGCTCAGATGCAGCAGCAGCAGGTCTAGCCCTCCCTACACATGTGTACTGTATGAGAGGGCCACTGAGTGCTCCATGTCAGTGTGTGCTTCTAAACGCTCTCCTTTTACAGCCCGTCCCACTGAGCCTGGCACGCAGGTGGCCACTGCTAATGAAGGCTTCCCAGCAGCACCCTGGCAGGACACGCTCCGGCACTGTAGTCACCGTAAACACCTGCAGCGACAGCTAGAGAGGAAGACGGGCGGGGAAGACAGATAGAGAGGAAGACGGGCGGGGAAGACAGATAGAGAGGAAGACGGGCGGGGAAGACAGCTAGAGAGGAAGACGGGCGGGAAGACAGCTAGAGAGGAAGACGGGCGGGGAAGACAGATAGAGAGGAAGACGGGCGGGAAGACAGCTAGAGAGGAAGACGGGCGGGGAAGACAGATAGAGACAACACAAATTGTCTGGTGTGAAAGGGAGAGAGATCTAAAGATGTAAGACGTAAATGTGATCTGAAACAGTGAGAAAATAAAACAGGGAAAGGACAGAAGAAACAACACCAACATGGCTGAGGATACAAGATGGTAGAGGACAGGGCTGTTCATAAATATGCCCAGATCTGATCTGCTGTGCAGCTCACCTGGACAGCTCCAAGTCATGTTGTTGTTCTGAAAGAGCGTTAGAGCACTGGTGAGCAGAGCAGGCAGTGCAGGCAGACCATTACCAAATATCACTAAACCGTTTCCAGCAAAGCCCCCTGCACCACTGATGTCACATCCTCTCTGCACCATCAGTTGACAAGCTTCTTTGAAGTCATGTGCTGTAATCCACAGTGCAGTGGCAGGGTTCCTGTTGAGCGCTCAATTGCCATGTTGTCATCATGCATTAGTGTAAACAGAGCTAAGTAGAGACTAAACAGATGTCATGTGTGCTGAGGAACTCCTGACGCCGGTCCAAACAGCAGTCTAATCCTCTCTGCCACAGATCAGGAGGGCTGTGCGCTGGCTGATGTCTATGCTGCCCTGTGGAAGCGTCTCCTGTTTATTAAGTCCCTCTCAGTCAGGGAACAAGGTGATGCTCTACATCTCAATGAGCCTGCTCCTCAGACCTGCGGCAGCACAACATGGTGGCTGTCTCCATTGCTTCTGTATGTGGCAGAAAGTGCTTTATAAATCCGTTACTCTGGCGCAGTCAGGACTGATTTGTCTCTGGCCCAAGCCGTGGCCATCATGCCAATCAATGGCTATGATTAGGAGTTAATTGTCTTGCAGCCGCTCTGGGCTGTGCTCCATGGTTGAGGTCTGCTAGGTGACAGATGACCATTGGACTCACTGACAGCATTGGTCATCTGGATCATTTGGAACAAGAAAGGGTCAGCTTCACAGACACACTGACTCCTGCAACCTAGAAACACCAAATAGCTTCAGAACCTGGATCTGAAATCAGCTGTAACTGAAGTCAGAGAGGCATTAGTTAGTACAGAGGTGATTATACTATATGTTGTATGTTGCCACGGTGCTTCAAATACTTGCTTCTGGAGCACAAGACCAAATTTCTGCTGCTGGGTGATTACATGAAAGCTGGTGTGTCATTAGTATGCAAATGTATGCCCATGGAACGATTGCAGGAATTTCATTTCTTGGTTTGTCCTCTGTTTCTCTGCCGTCTTAATTAAAGAGTGTAGACTTTCTCAAATAATTCCCACCTAGAAGCCCCACCCGTCATCTTTATCCAGTGTGAAACCAGGAACAGACATTGCAGTGCAACATCATTTGAGCTTTCATAAATCACTGGGAGTAACAATAGCATCAGCTGCTGGAGTTTTTTTTTTTGTTTAAAGGAAAGTAATCTAATATAGTCAGGTCTATGGTGGACACAGCATGAAGTAACGTGCCGTTTCAGCAGTGCTTTGTGTAGCACCCAATCAATATTTTGTTGAAAGCCCATGCTGTGTCTGCCAGCATCATCTGAGAAGTCTATCTCAGATACTAACCATATTTGGATTCAGCACACAGCCATGTCTCATATACACTCTAAGAAGCTCATCTAATCATCCAGAATGAGGTGCTGTGGAGATGTAGTCCTGTGTGATACCTCACAAATGCACCTACAGTAGCTGAGAACATCCACAGTGCACGTGTGCTGTCTCAGATCCATAGCTGGAGGAGGTCTGAGAGAGCCATGAATAATGGAGGCCCTGCCAGACGCCCTGCTCACTGGGTGGCTCAGTGATGTATGGATCCGCCGAGGGAACTGCCTGGTTATTGACGGGCCGGAAGACATGATTGGTTATTAATCAGTGGGGTTGAATCTAGCTTAGATGGAGAGTACCAGTGTGCACTGTTTAATCACTAGCATGGCTTTGCTGCCTTCAGGTGGTGACCTGGTTAAAAACTAGGTTAGAGACCTTTACAAGAACAAACATTCAACCATGCCCAGCGTAGATGAGGCAGCAGTTCTTATGAGCTGTGCATTTCTTGTGTCTCATCTGCAGGGTGATGAGAGTGGGGCAATGGGTATTGCCTGAGTGACCACCATTGGTCCCCTGCTGTAAACATTGTAAAGGACCACCTTGTGTTCCACAAGCACCATGGCTCACTTAGAGAGGGACATTGCTTCCATCTCTGCTATCTCTGTTTTCTGCCTCATTCCCCATTCCCCAGCCCTCTATCACAAGCCCAGTGCTCAAAGTCAGATGTCATCTAGAGGGCATCTTCTCTTTAACTACAAGGAAGTGATCATGACCAGTCAAATAGACAAATAGACCAAACATATCAACATTAATATATCACAGTGAGTGAGCAGGGTTTGTTTTATAATCAATTATTAATTCTTGCCACGTTATGTATCTCGGTGCAATGTAATTTGCTCTTTCCACAGATACTGTTTAAAATGATCTACACTGAATTCAAAGCCAAACAGCAATCAAATGGGGCCCATATCTTTTGAAAAGCTGTTTCTAATAATCAATTAATATTAGTAAAATATATTGACAGTTTGATATTTTTATTTTGCACGAAGCTACAATAAAGAGTTCATATATTGCATTACGCCAATATAGGTGTTAAATGAGCACAATAGCTACAAACTAAATGAACATAATATTGCATAAATGAAATGACTTGTTCTTGTACAAATCAACAAGCATGTGAAGTTCCTCAAGATCAGGCAACACTGTTATGTCCTCATGCTGCATACAGTACATAGCAATGCATACATGAGCAATGGCATGTTTCGACTTTTGGCCTTGATTTTTCAGTGCTTCCATGTCCTTGCATTCCTTCTATGGGTCCCTTGGAGAGATAATCAAAAGGAAACAAAGACAAAAATAGAACCTTCTACAGCTGTGAAGACTGTGGAGACATTGCTCTTGTTTGCTCAAGTAGTACCCTCTTTGCTTGAGCCTTGTTCATGAAAACCTCTTTGGTTAATGAAGACAAAGATAAGGGAAGTTTCTTCTTGTTCTGCACAGTACTTTACTTTTTGACATTAATTGAACTGTCCAGTCTGCAATGTCAAAAAGAGAAAAGGCAAGTGAGCATAACCACTGAGAGGCAATCACACAGCGGTTTGACCTTTGTTTTTGAGGATGCCCATGTGATTTTGTCTAAGGAGGGACATTGTCAGGATACCTTATTAGGAGACATGTTGTTGAGTGTCCCCAGTAAGAGATGTTCTGCTATTCTCATAGTGCAGTTATAGGGTTGCTCTCAAGGTCTGCTCTGCTTATCATGCATCAATCTGATATCTCAATCTATGGAATATTAATGATTTTATTCAGGGTGATTCATAAAAAAAATATAGTATTCAGCATTATTGTTTTATTGTGTGCAGTATATTGTTTATATTATAGTATGTATGAATTATCTGTACAAGCACAAGTACAAACACATGCCTATACAAAAGCCGTCATCCACACAGCATTCCATCTTTACCCAGGAGAAGCCCTATCTCTTGCTGTCATCTGTAGAAGGAAAATCCATTTGTTATTAAGGAGCTCAGCTGCTCCTGGGTGAATGGAGCAGGAGGAGGATGTGGAGTATTGAGAGGAGGGAGTGAAATGCACCCATGTCATGAGGGCACAAGAGAGGGGCTGCAGGGGTTAATGCATGATGGGATGCAGAAGAAATAAAGAGAAGAGGAAAAGGGGGAAAACATGGGGAGGTTGAAGCCTTGATGGCAGGCAAGCTGTACGAGTTAGTGAGAGCGACACAGCGCAAGGGAGAGAGGGAGAGGAAGAGAGATTCTGATGTGATGTTGGAGAGTAGAACTGGGTAGAGGGGAGGAGAAAGGCAGAGTGATGTTTGAGAGCAAAAGGAGGACTGGGGAGAGGGGGAGGAGATGAAAGAGAGAGAGGGAGCGATATGGTAATAGACACGGGAATTTCACATAGCCACAGGGCCCGCAGCGTAATTTATTATGCAATAAAAAGGGTTTGACACAGTTGTGGAATTACTCAATTGGTAGCTTCTGTGCAGCGTAACTAAGTGGGCGTCCATATGTTATGTGAAGCAAAATCCATAACGGCAAGATAGGGCTTTTCATATAATTAATGCTAAATATTGCAGTCGTGTCACACAGTCTGAGACCTCCCTTCACATTATTTGCACTTTTTTCAGAGGAAGCATGGACATTGTTGTGACTCCTTCCTATTAAGTCCTGGGGCAATCATCTTGTCAACATCTTGAGCTGTTTGTCATTAGATAATAGAGCCAATCTTTCCATTACACTTTCAATACTGTCAAGACCTTCTCTGGGGTCTGGACTTTTGGTTGTGCAGTGACATTGCTCAGTAATATACAGTAATATTCTCTTTCAGCTCACAGCTTGTTCTCACCTGCTATCTGTGTGCTCTATACAAAGTCTGGCTTTTTAAAGACATGCATGTACGGATCTGTGGTGATGGGGACCCCAAACATATTAGGGAATGATGACCGTTTATTTATTCAGTGAACCTGAAATGTGCTTTTAGAGTTGGATTGCCACTGACATGGAAATGACCCTTTTCAGTGTCAGTAGTCTCGTGACCTGCGTTGATTTGTTCCTCGGTGAGCAGTGGAGATAAAGCGACCTGCTGTCCCCTTTTCCCCTTTGCTGTGTCGTCTCCCTGAACAGTACAGCCCTCCCTGAGCAGCAGCATGCAGTTCTGTGAAAGAGGATTACACCATCACCATTATCTTGTCCTCAAGCATATTTGTCTCTCACATGAGTGCACTCGCTTCCTGTCTGTCCCAAAATGAGTGGTAGAGACATAGCAGTGTGTTCCAGAGCAAGCCTCCATGGCATATTAGGACACACTGTTTACTGGAGAAGTAATGGGAGAAGGGTGTCGCGATACTAGACATTTGTGTCAAATAGGTTCAACATGAGATTTTAGATTCTCTCAAAAGCACCAAAGAAAGGGCTACACCACACACACTTGAGCACCAACAAACACACCAAAGAAAGGGCAACGCCACATACACTTGAGCACCAAATGGTCACGCTCTCATCACTGGGCTCCACAGTGCAGCACCAACCAGCTGGCCTGCGTGGTTTTCATTTGATTTTCTTTTGTGCAATCTAGTTATATCCCCACTGCAGATCTGAAAGAAACAGCCTTCTGTTGTAGAAAGAAATTAGTCTCTTAAAATGGGTAATAACACACTGCACTCACCCACGGTTTTCACTGATCATCTCACTAGAACTACAACTTTTAGAGCGCTGATCAAGAGCATAACTTGGGCAAGGCTGAAGAATACAGATGTACGTGCTGCTAGTTGGTCGGTAAGGGTTTGAATTTTTAGTTCATAGTCTGTTAGTCTGTCATTTGTGACCTCATGAACAACACATAACTAAAGCATGAGGTAGGCTACGGTGGTGTGAAAATAGTGTCCATCATTTAAGATAAAACAGTAGAAAGTCTTTCATTAATTCATCAAAATGTGCATATTGTAAATGGAATGTGGATGCCTCCATTATTGAACTCATGGATATACAATAGATTACGTCATTTCTAAACACAAAGGTACTGGACATTTTTTCCCCAACAGGACTTCTTTCCGCTGTTAGATTCATTTATTTAAAAGTGAAGCTAAGCCAATAATACTCCCTCCCTTAATAAATGACATGGAGTCCCAGAATCAATGGCTTTCAGGTGTGATGACCTGACAGAAGCATGAAATCCATCAGCCTTCAATGGACTAGAACACACCTGATAGATCAGTGGATGCACACCTGTTATTCATGTTGTGCTTGACCTCACCAATATTCTTCTGAATGAGCATACAATTCCACAGACATTCCAAAATATTGTGGAAATTCTTCCCAGTGGAGGGGAAGCTATTACAGCTGCAAAGGGGGAGCTAACTCCATTGTAATTCCTATGCAAGCAGAATGGGATGCCATCATAGTTCCTGTGGATGTAATGGCAGGTTTCCCAGTACTTTTGTCCATATGGTGTATTTTCACTTGCAACTATTTTCTTGGCTCTCTAACCATTTTCTCTGCCTTGAGATTAAGGTGCAATCATATGGGGCCAAGTGAAGTAGGGGAGAGGTCAGGGGTGTCAGTGAGGCTCATTCATTTACAGCTAACTGCACACACCCACCGTGTGGCTCTGCGAAGCCCAGTGAGCTTGTCCATGAAGGTCAGAAAGCAATCAGGTCCAATTGAATGGCAAAAGTAGAACACAGGGCTGTGTAGAGTCCTAGCTGCACCATGGAGACGCAGGCCTGCCTCTGTAATAGCACAGCTCATTGTGGCATCTTAGTTTGAGTGAGCGTGTGGCCAGGCTGATGTTGGAGCATCTACTGTAGATGAAGTGGCCATGGCCTGGTTGTTCTGCATCTTTCCCCTCACGAGCAACGCTCTGCTACAGAGTGCTAAAGCACAAATGAATGACTGAGAGAAAGGGGGAGAGAAAAGGACCCAACGGTGTGATGACTCATCGGGGAGTTCATGTAGAGACCTTAAGATCTCTTATTATCTCAGCGATGCTGCACTGAGATCATGGCCCTCTCACTATCTGTATGAGTAGGAATAGATGGGGTGACGAGAGGATGTGTCACACAGACTTATGGCTCAAAGACTGTTCATGCACATAAACACATACTGTACATACACACATTGCTACTCACAGTGTCACACGGATGTATTTTATTTTATTGAATTTATTGTATTTTCATACAGTTCACCATACAGTAATTGGAGTTTTTGCTTACGACCCACCCATGTGTCTCCTATACTCCTGATGGTATGGGTATAAAACTGTGTGTGTGTGTATGTGTATGTGTGTGTGTATGTGTGTGTGTGTGTGTGTGGTGTGTGTGTGTGTGTGTGTGTGTGTGTGTGTGTGTGTGCGTGTGTGTGTGCGTGCGTGCGTGCGTGCGTGCGTGCGTGCGTGCGTGCGATGAGAGAGAGATGTGGACACATACACATTTCCATGTACACATTCCTACATTTGCACTGAGAAAGAGAAAAAGCTTGCTTTAGGGTTTGTACTCACTGGTACTCCTGTGGAGATGTGGATCATTAGTTCAGTGATCTGATTCTTCTGCCCTCAGCATCTGCTGTTGAGAGTTGAATGCATCTGACTGGCTCAAGGTTTAGATGGAGGGCTGAGTTATCCAATGTGGTGCATATTACAGTTATCATTTTCTCAATTGCTAAGATGCAGTGAATGAAAGTGAGAGCTAACTGATCAACACATCTCATAAAGACTCCAAACTCTATTTGATTAAAGGTGTAGACAGCAATTGGACAGGATTTGTTTGAAGGTGAGATTTGCTTTTGTTAGCTTTAGAACGTGTGTGTGTGTGTG
The DNA here is from genome assembly GCF_963854185.1 of Sardina pilchardus. Lineage (NCBI taxonomy): Eukaryota > Metazoa > Chordata > Actinopteri > Clupeiformes > Clupeidae > Sardina > Sardina pilchardus. The sequence goes on from NC_085006.1 coordinate 2,517,502, forward strand.
TGTGTGTGTGTGTGTGTGTGTGTGTGTGTGTGTGTGTGTGTGTGTGTGTGTGTGTGTGTGTGTGTGTGTATGTGTGTGTTTGTACAGTATGTGCTTGTATGTGTTTTTTACTGCAGAAAATAGAGAAGTTCATCCTCCTGCCAAGAAAGTGAAAGCTCAGAAAGTGTTTTTTTTTACACAAATCTATTTCTGCTCTCCTTCAGAGCATTAGGTCCCATTCATGCATGATATGGATGCCTCCAGTTGGCTAAAGGGCCGGGAGTGTGCAGGGACCCACTGGGGTGCAGGAAGCATGCTGTGAAAATGCCCCCTGCGTTCATTACCGGTATATCTTGGATAATTGCCCAAGTCCTAATTAATGGCTCTGGGTTGGAGCCGTGTGTGTGTGTGTGTGTGTGTGTGTGTGAGAGAGAGAGAGAGAGAGAGAGAGAGAGAGAGAGAGAGAGAGAGAGAGAGAGAGAGATTGTATTTGTATGGTAAGACAAAAAGACAAAAAATGTGGTGGAAGACAACAGATCTCCCACTCCCAGATTTACCACTTGAGCCGATCTGGAAGCTCAACTGTAGGCATATCGGTACAGCGGCAGTCATTGGAAAATTGCAACATGAGTCAATTACCTTCCTCTCTCACTTGGCTCCTGTCAGCCTTTCCTCTTCCAATATCCCATCCTGCCTCTGTCCCCATTCCTTCATTTCCATTTGCTCTCAATGACGAGGAGGGTGATGGGAGCACACACAGTGTGTGTGCTGTGATGGGGGGGGGTGGGAGCGTGGTGAGGCCTGACGCCTTGTTTTTCACATTAGCAGCACCAGCCCCATCAAGAAATGGTGTCAGAGATATATGTATTTATGGGGTCTGTTGCGGAGAGAAGATGGAAGAGGAAGAGGGGATTGATTTGGGGGTGGGTTGGGCCAGCAGGGAGGAGGAGGGAGCTAGTGGTGGCGTGACATGAGAGCCCTGAGAAGGGAGAAAAAAGGAGAAGAGATGCCAAGGAGCAGAGTGACTGATGAATTGGGAGAGAAGGAGGGGAGACCCCGACAAGTCAGCGACAGAGACACAAAACAGAGAGAGTGTAATGAGATGCCAAGATACTCAACATTCTGAGAAATGGCTTGCGGATAAATCGCATGGAGAATAGAAAGATAGAAGCACATGACAAAAAAGACAGAATGAGTGCGATGGAACGAGTTTTTAAGAGAGGCAAGAAGTGCCAATGCTATGGAGAGACATCCTGGAACTGTTGGGATATTATCAGAGATAGATACACCTGTTTCTCCCATAGAAATCTAATCAAACCTGCAGCATAAGACCAGCAGAGGCCCAATATATATTTATATATTTATATACAGTATACAGTATATATGTGGCAGATGAAAGGGAGAGTGTGTGTTCTCTACAGACACTCAGGCCACCCATGTCAAGAGCCTCTCCTGAAACAGCCATCTGACAACAACCAGCTCAAGCTCAGAGGTCAAGGCTTATGCTTCCAGCCTCCAAGTATCTGTTGCTGGCATGTGTTGGGTTTTCTCTTGTTTGTGAGAAAGACAGAGACAGATGCTTCTTTTTTCTAAGAAAATGGGATATGAATCTTATCTGCGATTCCTGCTCTGTAAGTCTCTCAGAACTGAAAATGGCATAACATCAATTGATATTGTGCAGTACCACAAAACAGTATAATGCTCAGCTTAAAGGAAGGGATTGTGTTGTAACATTTGTGGAGGAGGCTCCAAAACAACTGCCACCTCATCCTTGAAAGGTGATAAGGTCTGTTACCTGTCAATTGTGAATGAGCTGTAAATTGCTTAATGAGGAGTATGTTATCTTTGGGCCCATAATCTATCCCTAGCCTGTTTGTTTCCAGAAAAAATTGTGCCGTCTGTACAGCACACATTTTTCAATCGTGAGTCTAATCAGAATGACAGAAAAACTGCTCATGTAAATTGTGCCTATTGTGATTGGGCAGAATCACTGATTGATTTTGTCTGTGTGTGTTTGGTGCCAATGAGTCTTTCACCATAAGATCCTTACTTCTCAAGATTGAGTACTGCACCAAACTGGATAAACTTAGCAAGGCTTGTGTGTGAGGTTTCAGATGCAATGTGTAGCCATTTTGAACAGACAGAATCCCTGGTGTGTTTTGTATGCGTATTGGCAGTTAATAGTAGATTGGCAGATCATATTAAAAGTATAGTTTTGATTTAACATCTTTTTAGGATTTAAATGTGGACAATTCCGTAAAACTATGAATCGTTTATTAGTCCAGAAACAAAATATGGACATTTTTGGGGCCAGTGTGAACACCAAGGCCTATCGTCAGCATGATGACCATACTCCATGTATCGTTTAGTGCCTCTTAGAGACATTCCCCGAAGGCTACTTCAGCTTACACCTGAGACTGTCTACAGGAGCTAACACTGGACATTTCCTGTGGCTAGCGCTCTGGTTGACATGACTAACCAGCCATTGCAGCTGTTGCCAGCTGTTACCTTGGCTAATTCAACTGCTGCAGTGGCAGATTCCACAAGAGATGACCCCTCAATCCTCTTTATTGTGCTCCTCTGCGCGGCACGCTCTCCCTCTCTGACCTGGCCTGCCTCTGTGGACAAGAGAGGGGATGTGCAGTCCATGTATCCCCTGTGGTCAGCATCTTTTCAGGCAGCTGATGGAAAGTCGACAACAGCCCTTACAGTAAGCACTGAGGCTTTTAAGATGAGTCTAGCTCTGTATGCCAGAGGATTTGGTCATTCACTTTACCATGTAATGAGAAATGTTGTGTGACTGCTGTGACTATGACTAATAGGCTGCCATTAATAATACCATAAAGTGCAAATGTGAGTATATCTACATAGTTTGTATATACCAGTATTGTGTGGTGTGTGTGTGTGTGTGTGTGTGTGTGTGTGTGTGTGTGTGTGTGTGTGTGTGTGTGTGTGTGTGTGTGTGTGTGTGTGTGTGTGTGTGTGTGTGTGTGTGTGTGTGTGTGTGTGTGTGTGTGTGTGTGTGTGTGTGCATGTTTGTTTGTAAGGCGATTGTAAGAACTGTTGGAGTATGAAGTCCAATCTGTTCTGATACAATGAGATTTGTAGTAAATGCGTGGGGAGATACTGACATACTCAGTGAGGTGAGGAGAGAGACAGACTCACCCAGGAGAGAAAATGAAACAGCTGCAGACCCACCGTGTGTTTTTCAATTCAATGCACATCTAAGCTTTGTAAGACATGGCTCCTTAGAATAAAGAGATTGTGTAGATAACGATATTTGCAATCGGTCATTGTAAAGCAGAACGTGCACATAGACACACTGAGCTCTCCGGTCTTTTATAGTGAAAGCTAGCAGTTCAGTCTCTTCATCACAGCAGAATATTTCAGGATGTAACACCCTCAAGACTCTCACACAGACTGTATGGTTGAGGCGTGGTGAATTATTGCTGAGATGGAAAATATTGTCTGTGTTCAACATTCCAGAGGCTAATTCATCATGATTTAATGGAAGTAAGTGGGTGAGAACTGTATAGTAAGGCCTACTTAAAGGTCAGTTTACTGTAATCTGATCGATTGGTACTACTTTGGCAAGGTAGTGTGGGGTATCTTTTTCCTGATTAATCTGTCTTTCCTCTCTCTCTCTCTCTCTCTCTCTCTCTCTCTCTCCCTCTCTCTCTAATATATATATATACTGTATGCTATATTTACACTGTATACCTCTCTTGACCCCTATCCCAGGTCTTACTGTCTTATCTCCTCATCTTTTCCGTCGTATTACTTTCTTCTCCTTCACCTGCCCCCTCTCTTCCTGTTCCTCTGCCTAATCCCAGCCGCCGGCTCTCATTAACCTGATCAGATCAGATCTGCTGCCATTGGCACTTGGCATTTTGCTTGTTGCTTACTCCCTATGGACGACTGCAGGGCTGTTCTCATCCACTATGATGCTGAACTGAAACTGAAATACACACACACACACACACACACACACACACACACACACACACACACACACACACACACATGAAACATTGACACAAGATCACAAAACACTTTGACATGACATGTAAATCGCTCACAAGACCCATACAGTTGCTCAGTACAGGTATGTTGTGGCTTGGTTGAGATTAATGTGTTGTGTTGTGTTTACACAAACTTCCACTCACATACAGTGCACACCACTGATCACCAATGTATTGCTACAGTGTGTAGACAGTATGTAATTGCAAAATGTATTGCTATTCATCTCTCTCTCTCTCTCTCTCTCTCGCACACACACACAAATACACTGTGATCATTTATTTCATTCAGACCTACGATAACTGCTTCAGCAGCAACAGAATAACAAAATGCATGGATTAATTTAATTCTCTAATCAGTTTAATCAACCCCACCCCAGGCTACTCTCTCCATCTGGATGTTTGCTTGCATGTGTGCTTGTTTGTGTTGATGTCTATTTGTGTGTGTGTGTGTGTGTGTGTGTGTGTGTCTATGTGAGAAGCACACACTGCTGAATTCCCTAGAGAACATTATCTCTTTCCTTCTCCTCTCCCTCCCTCCACTCTCTCTGCCTCCTCTCCTCCCCTTGCCTCCTCTTTGGGAGGGAACATCTGCCTGACAACAACAGTAGGCTGGGTCAGGCACAATGTGTACACACAATCACCTGCGTGTCCTTGGTGTGTTCACTTGAAATAATAGAAGAAAGCGAATAACCGTGTCAGTGTAGCCCTGAAACCCATTTACAGCGTGGTGCAGAGAATGCATCTATGCTCAGTGGCTACAGTGCACAGACTGAAACAAAATGAGCCTTTTTCATGAAACATGAAATCAATTTTCTCTTGTCATGTTTCAAATGCCGTATGTTTCATTTCTTTGTCCATGTGTAGAAGGTGTTTTTCTGTGCTCATGTATAGCAAGATCTTATCTGATAGTGGGGGCAAGCGGGACCTGTGTCAGGGGCCCACATTCAAGTATAATATAAGTATATATAAGTATACTCATACTTATCTATTCAACCATCTATTCGCTGGTCTGTTATTATGGAACAGAGATATTTTGATGTCTTTGTTCCTCTTCATCATCCCTTGGGTTGTAGTGTGAGCTGCTAGTGTGTGGGGAGAACTGAGTTACGGTAAGTGGAGGTGACGTGGATACCTGGAGGAGCACCAGTGCTTTGCTGAGGGCGGCAGCCTCCTCCCGCCCACAAGCTCCGGTCCTGCGGCTAACTGGCAACGGGCAGCTGAAGCTCAGTTAGGAGCTACCTGACCAGGGTCACCTGACATCATCCCTGGCTCAGAAACATGTTCAGCAGTCTGCTCAACTCCTCTCAAGTCTGCAATAGCAACAATAATAATGAGAATCATATATGCTCTCGGATATATGAAACTAACTATGAACTAATGGTTTGCCAAATAAGTACAATAACAAATGGTTCAACTCAGATCAGTAGCATGTTACGATGTGGATAATGGACAGAAAGGCTCCTCTTTTTTTTCTTTTCTTTTTTTAAAAAAAACGATCCCATCTCTAACTGTGCTGCTTTTTGTTTGTCTTCAGAAACAAGACTGTCATGAAACCAGAAGCTCCTTATATTAGTTCTAACTCTTTTGGCCTCAGTAGGCTTTACTTGTCATGTCTGTCTTTGCAGCAGCACGGTAATTCCACTTGGCACACACGAGTGCATTAAGATGGAAGATGAAGTGCCTGGCAGTTTACCTACCTTTACACTTTATACCTAGACACAAACACAATGAAATATAAGCTTCACTCTTTCAAGAGAAGGTCTGAAGGTGAAAATAACAGCTAGAATGACTGCTTGACTGGGACAAAATCCACAATCACTAAATTCTTGATTGCAACAGAACATGTGACTTGATGACAACATAACTGCAGTGCACACAAGAAAAAGAGCAAGAGCAAAATGTCTTGCAATTACAGACTGAATCAATAGGCTGGGGCAGAACCTCCTAATCAAATAGAGTGCCATGCCCTCCAGAGAAGGAGCTGATTAGAGAAATAGCCGTCATTGCTAATCTGACCTCTGGTCCGGCCATGCTCTGCAGCCTGTGGTCAGGAGGCTGGGTGGCATTTTGGATGGTGACATTTGCTTGGCGCTGTCGCCATGGGCCAATCTAAAAAGACACAGGAGAGTTAGCGGCTCACCACAGGAATTAAAACATGCCACTTCTGCTCTGCCACTGAGGCCTCAGTGCTGTGGAGATAACACTTCCTGACTATTGGTATTTAGGAGGAGAGAACCAGGGCTGACGTGCCAAGAGCTCAGAGGCTTGTTGAGTTATTCTGCAAAGGGTCCAGAGATGTGTTGTGATTGTGTTTACTTTTGCCTGCAATGCTTCTGTTTGTTTTTTGGTGAATGCGGATAGAGCAGGGAGCCTCTTTCTATTCTTCCCCATCCTGAAATTTGGCTGTGGGTCACTCTTCCGTAGCCGTGTTGTTTATTGTGAGTGTCCACTCATGCATGTGCTCATGACTTCATGACTAAGAGCTTTCATTTGGAGGGGGAGTGCAGAGAGAATGCACATGGTGATTTCCTCCTCTCTGGAGAGCTCACAATATATACCTCATCGCTGCAGATAGTGATTTGTTTAATTACATGTCAAATATCATCTAGTTATAGCATAATGGTATTATATTCATCTAGATGTATGAGATGTTTTTGGTATACATTTATTTGACAGAATGAAGTGATGTGTGCCTGCAGATTGATCTCCAACTGAATGTGACAAAAGCAAGTGCAAAAGAGGGACTCATTTAGCCTTGTTCATGTCACGTGTGGTGTGCCCTGCTGAAGTGGGCTCCTCTAACTCAACACAAAGTGCTGAATAACGAGAGAGGTGCAGAGAGCTCCTCCAGCACCAGCACCAGGCACCAGGCACCGGCGCAACTCAGGTGCCCACCTGAATCAACACATCTGAAATCAGCCAAGCCAGTGGTCCAGAGAGAGCCACCGCCTCAGCTACAGATCAATTCATCAGTGTGTGTGTTGAGCCTGAGCGGATGGAGCGTGTGTGTGTGTGTGTGTGTGTGTGTGTGTGTGTGTGTGTGTGTGTGTACCAGGGTAGCAGCCACAAGGCTGGGCTGTAGGGCAGTCAGCTGAGGAACAGAATCAGCACTTCAGTCCAACAAAGCCGCCTTTCAACCCCCCGGCCAAGCCGCCTCTGATGCGCATCCATCAGCCTGGGTCCGTCCGTTTGGATCGGTCTGGGACAAGTTGAGGAGATAGATAGCAGCTTCCTGTTTTTGGGTGGCCGGACTGCAGTGGCCAGTTGAAGCTGGATGTGGTGCGTGAGGATTGCTGACACAGTAAAAATACTTGCCACAGTTGCCAGAACATTTGCGTCGGTGTGTGTGACTGTGTGTGTGTGTGTGTGTGTGTGTCAGCGTGTGCCTAGGCAGCCCTGGCCGTGTTTATATGTTTGTATGGGCATGTTGCATGTCCTTTTCCTGTTGGCAGCAGGGGTTTGCCATGTCTCTATGATGCTGTCCTGGTCAGATCTCAGTCTGCCTCTTCTCTTCTCTTCTCTTCTCTTCTCTTCTCTTCTCTTCTCTTCTCCTCTCTTCTCTTCTCTTCTCTTCCTCTCTTCTCTTCTTCTCTTCTCTTCTCTTCTCTTCTCTTCTCTTCTCTTCTCTTCTCTTCTTCTCTTCTCTTCTCTTCTTCTCTCTGGCTCTGCTTCTGTGTCTCCATTCCCATGCGCTAGATCACCCTCACAAGCCCCTCAGCAGGTCGCCATGGAAACGCCCTGGCCGTGTCCTGCATGTCTATGAGCTCTCTCTAAATGGGACTACCCTCTCTCTTCTCTTCCCCTTTCTCTCACCCCATCTCTCACGCTCTGGCTCTCTGGCTTTTTCTTTTCGCTGGGGTCCCTCTGTCACGCTGTTATTCTCTCGCCTTGGCACCACCATTTGCGGTCGCCACAACTCTAGAGTGTGCCTGAACTTCTTGTCTATTTCCATTCCAACTCTTTTCCATTTTCCATTCTGGTTTTCCTCTCTCCGTGTATTTTTCCTGTGTCTGCCCCCTTCAGCGCACAGCCCCCTACTCCCCCCTCCTGCTTGATATTCTGTGCAGAGCCCGGTCAGAGGTACAGGCATCCCCCAATTTGAACACTGTTGAGCTAGACAGAGTGTGGAGAATTACAGCATCAGATCAGCCCAACCATCTGCACAATACACACCCTGCGGCTCTCAAAGGACAGCTTTAAAAGGGTTCCATAGTTGGAGACAGGAGAATGAAGGCTGGAGTGAGATGAATGTCTTGAGAAGGATGAGAAAAGGATCGGGAATGTGTTATGTGGGAGAGGGAGTGTCAATAGCTAATTGAATGACTCCTGGTGTTGGTGGTGTTTAAGGTGTGCAGGGAAAGATCATTACAAGAGGAAGAATCCGGAGAGCATTTAATCAAAGTGTAAATCGATGTCTTGGAGTGTCCTCGCAAATCACCACACACCTGCTTGGTGAAGAGGGGGCAGTTTAATTCGGCACTGTTACACTGGATTTCTCCCCACCTACACACCCTCATAGACCCATGAACAACTTACTAAGAATCTAAAACAAGCAAGATACTTATCCTGATAGTTAAGCAGACCTTTGCCTCTAATGCATTTGAGTCATTTGATCTCCCTGTTCCTTGACTAGAGCTCTGCTCACCTGTCTCTGTGTTTGTATTGAACCCATGGAAAGCGTGTGTGTTGGCCTACAGTCCCACAACGCCAGAGCAGGAAGAGCCATATTTAGACGGAGCGTCTCCAAGGAGCAGGGAGTAACACTGACAAGAGCAGGGGAAGGAAGGGGGAGACGGACGGGGAAGCACACAAGACAACAGGTGTCCTCGCTCCAGGGATGAGGACAGACCTGCTCTTCTCTCCTTTCCTCGCCTAGCCTCTCCTCTCTCCTCCCACAGAAATGCTAATCTCATAAACTGGCAGTGATTCACTCAGTAAACTGGCATAGGCATGCCCTCACACATGGACACACACCATGCATGTGTATATACACACACACACACACACACACACACACACACACACACACACACACTCATGGATCATAAACACAAAGATGACAAAACACTTTGACATAACATATAAATCACTCGCGATACCCACACCCATACAGTTGCTCGTTACAGGTAGCCATGTTGTGGCTGGTTTGAGATGAATGTGTTGTGTTTGAATGGAGGATAATTATGCATCAGCCTTCATGAGCCACCGATAAAAGGCTGCCACAATCTCTTTACTCTGTCTACTGATTCTGTCATCTCTCTCTCTCTGTCACACACACACACACACACACACACACACACACACATGCAAACACCTTACCTTCACTGTGCAGTATGGCAAGCATACTTGTGTGTCAGATGTTTCCAAAATTACCTTTTGGATGAAAACGCTACAGTATGTTATATATATATATATATATACTGTATATATAAGCCAGTATATTGACATCTATTTTTTTGTGTTTCTCTCTGCTTCCCTTTCCCCAGGTGATCTGTGCGAGCCCTCCCTGCCTGGCCCGGTCTCTGCCCCCTCTCATTCCATCTCTCAGGCCTCCTCCAGGAGTGCAGTCATGGCTCTCTCTTCCCCTCCTCTCCTGCTCTTCCTCGTGGTGCTCCTCTCCTCCCTGCCTCCCCTCTGCTCCCCGGAGTCCCCGCGTGGGACGGAGGCCTTCTCCCCCAGCTTCCTCCCCTCCATCTACCCCACCTCCTACTCCAACATGTCCAGCCCGGCTAATGGGACCATTGACAAGTGCTTAATGGTGGTCCAGTGCAGGAAGGGCATCCTGCTGCCCGTGTGGGAGCCGGTCAACCCCGGCCTTGGAGACAAGATCGCACGCGCCGTTGTCTACTTTGTGTCCCTCATGTACATATTCCTGGGCGTGTCCATCATTGCTGACCGCTTCATGGCTTCCATTGAGGTCATTACTTCACAGGTATGTCTGAGGTCCTGACTCAGGGTTGTCATAGAGGATGGAAGATCAGAGTAACTTCACACTCATAGAGCATGAGTCATTAGATGAGGATGTGTTTGAATTGTTTGGATTTGGCAGTTGATTGGAATTATATAGCAGAAGGGTTCATGAGTGGAACACGAGTACTGTGAAAAGCAGGCAGACATTTTACAATAAGAGAAGTCTTAATGAAATCAGTCAAAGTGAGTGTGGCTGGATTCCTCGTGTCTAATATGTGTGGAGCTGCTATGGTTCACCCTTTGAGGGCTGTGCCTATTGATTTGCTGTTGTTTCCACTTCTAGAATCTACAGCTCTGAGGCTCTTAGTAATGGAACATGTCAGAGTGGGCTCTCCTTTCATTTTTTCATTTTATCTTTTTTTGATCACCAACAACTTTCAAAAATGAAATCATAAGTCCCTCACCCCTTAAAGAGGAAAATGAAAAAGGTAATTTTTATTGTTTCGGAATTTGAGAAATGGACAGATTTAAAGGGTAAATGATTGGCCTCTCCTGCTACAATGCAACATTTTGTCTCTAAATCAAATGTATTGTACAATATTGTGCTAAAATTGTCTGCCTGAATATTAATGGAACCTTAATGGATTTTCACTGTCATTGTTATTTAGTGTTAAATGTAATGAGCACAAAAAAATGTTGTGCAAATGACATCTACATGTGCATTCAAGTAGAAAACATGGACCCAATGTAATTAGCTCATGTGTGTGGCACCCTCTACATGCGCCGTATGCTGCACAGCTCACATACATCTTCATTTCACTCTATGCATTCTATCCAAGAGCACAATATGGTCTTGGCTATGGATGAGCAAGACCGTATGAAGGCAGTACATCCATGAGTTGGAACAGGAAGAGAGCATAAACTCTTGTCAATATACGAGCTCATTCAGTCCGTCCATCAGTGACTCCCTTAAGAAGCCACTGTGTTTTTATATAGATACTGTATGTGCGCATGAATGACTGAGAGAGCCCATAAAGCTGCACACATATCCCAGTGTGTCCCTGCAGGGCAGGAGCGGAGCTGGAGATCAATGAAGTGGGCTGCTGCTCCACTGTGCGTGCTGGGGAGTGGGCTGTGCTGCCAGGCCCAAATTGAATCCCTGCTGTTTCCACTTCAGTTTATATCTCCAGGTGCTGGAGAAACACATTTGCTTTCCCTTCCTTGTGTTGAATGCAGCCCTGGCAGCCAAACAGCACTATTCAGCAGCGGTTCCCTCATATTTATTAGGGAGAGCTTGTCCGCCCGCCCACAGATGTAGTGTAACCCAGTGTGGATTCCTCTTGGGGATCAATAAAGTATCTATCTATCTATCTATCTATCTATCTATCTATCTATCTATCTATCTATCTATCTATCTATCTATCAATCTATCAATCTATCTATGTGACCTGGCACCATGACAAATGTGACACTGTCTTTGTTGCTGGCGAGCAGGAGAAGGAGGTGACCATCACCATGCCCAATGGGGAGACGTCAGTGGCTACGGTGCGGATATGGAACGAGACGGTGTCCAACCTCACGCTCATGGCCCTGGGCTCCTCTGCCCCTGAGATCCTGCTGTCCGTCATCGAGGTGAGAGGTCCTGCAGTCTGCTCACTGATTCATATCCTCTTTCTGCTGCTCTCCACCCTCCCTCTCTCTCTCCCTCCCCCCCCTCTCTCTCTCTCTCTCTCTCTCTCTCCCCTCCATCACTATCTAGGTGTTGTGCCCTCACACTGGCCCAGTGGCTCGTTAGTGTGAGATGACAGCTGTCAGACTCATCTCTGTCCTGCCACATTAGCAGCAGCTGGGCTGGTGTGACACAGATGGTGTTAAGCAGGCCTCTAACTGCAGCCCCACAGCCTGTTTCTGACATAACACTGATTTGCTTATTATCTTATTATAAACTGCTCTCTGTTCTTTTACAGGCTTAAGAGGGCCACTACTTATATCGCTTTATGCTAAAATATGTTCACTCATATTCCCTAATCAGTCCAACTCAATATCCTACTTAATTGAGCTTAAACTTAAAGCTACATTTATTGTAAATACTATAGCCTAATAGTGTATACATCTCTGATATTGTATGTGAAATATTTGATTCAGATGGCCTTAAGCCTTGTATTATTACTGGAACTCCTGGAAGTACAACTAGAGCTGCTAGAACTCTCTTGCTGGAACTGTGTCTGTTTGCTGCACTCTTATTGTTAGTGTTGAGAAGTCTCCCATGGAGCCTGTAGAGAGTGTGGGTGTTATGACACATTTGTGCTGCCCTCAAAGCTAAAGGCAGACACATTTACACTACAAGCACATCACATCTCCATCACACATCTCGGTGTGCTGTCTTTGCAGGAGTTTGGTCCACCGTATGGATGGGGATCTTAGATTCCGTGATCCCATTAAAACCATAGCTAAATCAGCAGTGTGGCACATAAGACACATTGAAGATCAGCGATTTGTTCAGATTTATAATTACATGCCTTCATGTCCTGCAGGGTTGACTATTTAAATGCTCTCCTGACTGGCATCCCCAAAATGTCCATTAGACAGGTACCACTAATTTAAAAAGCCACAGCCAGAATTTTAACCCGAGAAAGAAAAGAGAGAACATCACTCTAGTCCTCACACTGCAAGAATAGAATCTAACCAAGTGTTATTAATCTTATCTTAAGATCAAACCTATAGCACTGGCTCCAAACATCATTTTGACTTATTTTAAGGACTCTTATCAAAACAAATTTACTCAATGCACAGGCAAACAAATTTGCTTGTTCTTCAGAATGAGACGTCTTAAAAGGAGTCAAACTCTTCTTAAAATGAAGTGTAACTCGAAAATTGACCTCAGGCTGCATGAAAGCACATCATATAAGCCATGGAGACAATACTGTAGTTTTCTTTGATCGAGTACTACAGAGCGTGCACCGGTGTATGCTAGCCCTGTAGCACCGCATTATGTAATAACACCGCATTATGTAATAATGTAATAAATGTGCACGCCATTATGTAATAATTGCCGCATTGTTTGTTACTACATAATGCGGTTGTTGCGTTTTTTTTTTTTTTTGCCAAATGTAACAATTGGTGCATTGTGTAGTAACTAGGGATGCAACGGTACAGTTTTGCCACGGTTCGGTTTGTATCACGGTTTTTGGGCCACGGTAACGGTTCGGTTTCAATATATCAATATTATCTTGGCTCTAGCATACAGGAGGTTATATTTGCCTTTTCTATTTCAAATCAACAATGTGCTTCTACTTACACTTGCAGAGAAAATATTAAATGCATAGCCAGACACAGATGAAGCAGAATCACAAAAATGTATTATAAGAAAAGAACACCATCATTGCCTTCTGTCATAAACAGGCAATATTATCCATAGTGAAGTGCAGCATAAAGTAATGTGTAATTATTTATTTATTATACCACTGCTTGGTCAAATTTCCTATTGTGGTGCGCTATTTGAAACGTGCATTATTTTTCTATATAGGCTACCGCACGGCTATGATGTAGTTCTCTTTTGGGCTTATTACACTTGAATATTAATTCGCCAATGTGAATGTAACGGTAAAAACAGCAATGTTGCATCTAAGACAGAGGCAATATAAATGAAAATGATAGTAGCAGTGGTATATAAGCGGATATCAACTCCGCGCCCTGTGCGTTTCTAGGAAAATAATGCACTTATCGAAGTGTCCGCCTGCGGCGTCGGGTCCTTATTACCACTTCGAACGTGCATTATTTTCCTATAAACGCACGGCGCGTCGTTGATTATCCCTTACCTGTTGTCTTACAGAACATACAGCCCTTTTGTAATATTAAGTAAGTTGCATGCATAAAACGTAAACTTTAAAAGTCACTTTCAACTTATCTCTTACACACTTCGTACAGTTCAGGAATCTTACTGCTGAAATGCGTGCCGGAGGGGATATTGAAGCGATGATCGAGAACATTTATCATGTAGCGAAATCCCATACCCGGCAGGGCATCATGTCTTTTCCTATGAACACGCCAATCGCATTCGTTATGTCTTTGTGTTTTTGGGAATTATAGGAATATTGTTGCCGAAAGGCTGCAGCAATGGATGGTTGGGTTTTCGGTGGCAAACTAGCTCTCCGTGCTGCTCCACTAAGGTTACAGCCGGGTGATGGTGGCGCAAATGGGCCGACATGTTGGATGTGTTACCTTTATTAGGTGATCGTTGTGAAGCAGTGCTTGCACACAGTGCTTTGTTTACTGACGGTCTTTTTGACTTGTTCGTAGGCTACTTCGAATGTCGCCATGATCGTGCAGCCGCCGGTAAAGTTTGTTTCTTCTCACATGACTCCTTCATTTGCATTTCAACGTCCTTATTGGGTCTTGGGAAATTCAGTAAAATTCTGATTGGTTGTTGCAAGGTTGACGAGAGGCAAGCTGAACAGTCAGAGAAAACTCATCCCCCGGGTCCTAAGCACTCCTTGCTATCGCTCCCAGGCTACGCGCGTGCAATAACCTTGTATTAAATAAAAAGTTTAATGTCGCGTATACCGAAATATTGCGGTTTAGGTGAGTCTATTGAACCGAACAGGCCAAACCGAACGGTTCAATAAATTATTGAAAACCGTTGCATCCCTAGTAGTAACCAACCAAAATTGACATTTTCATTGATTAAGAACAGCATGATAATGTGTATTTTACTCAAAATGATGAGTAAGGGGACAGTATGTTAACTATTGCTCAGCTTACATTGTAACAATCCACCTTTTAACTTTGGTTGTGCTCATTTAAATGCACAAGGGGTTCTTTTCAATTAATATTTGCAGTCATATTAGTCATGAGGTTTAGAGGTAAGTGCTTCTGATAGTTAACCACTTTATACAATTGTCAAGTAAATCTCTGTCTTTGCTCAAGCAGCAGCAAAGATAAGACATACAGCACCAAATTATTAAACATGGGCTGTGCACAAGATGGGTGTGCCATGCATTCTGTTTTCTGTTAACAGATATTATTATATTATTGGCTAAGTTAGCTGGTGTTGACATAGCCAACCATAAGCTAAGCTAACACATGTTGCACATTAACATAAAAGGTTTTCTTTTCAAGTTCATTGAGGACACAGTATCTCAGTCTAAATCCTGCTTAGTTTGTTGTAGTACAACAAAACAAAATGAATAATAATAAATATAGCTGCAAGCGGCGATGGCAGGTCCGGTCATTTCGGAATCTAACAAAGCAATACGTAATTGTTGGTGGGCATGTGCATGAGCAACACACATGCCCACAAAATTTGGTTAATTTTCATCAATGTATGTGTCAACCACAACAGACAACAGGCTAGGTGGCGCTATAGAGTCCCTAAGCCACACCCTAGGTCAAAGCTCTCTGACTAGCTGCAGCAATAACACACAAGCCTACCTAGTTGTCGTGAATGTATGTGTCAACCATAATAGACAATGTGCTAGATGGCACTATAGAGTCGCTAAGCCACACCCTAGGCCAGAGCTCTGTTTCTGACTAGCGGCAGAATTAACACACAAGCTCACCAAATTTGATTCATTTTCGTGAATGTATTTGTCAACCACAACAGGTAACACACTAGGTGGCGCTATAGAGTCCCTAAGCCACACCCTCGGCCTGAGTTCTGTCTCTGAATAGCTATAGCAAAACATATGCCCACCAAATTTGGTTCATTTTCGTGAATGTACGTGTCAACCACAACAGACAATGCGCTAGGTGGCGCTATAGAGTCCCTAAGCCACACCCTAGGCCAGAGCCAAGGGGGCAGGCATATTCCCGGAAGTAGAGACACGAATTGAGCTGGTTATCAACACTCTGCTAACTCCCATGGACGGCCATAGATTGCAGATTTTTTTGCGATCCCATAACTTCATGTAACATGTGCCCTGTGTCGCCCTTATAGCTTCTGTGTATTCTACAGTATATAGGGTATCAAAGGCAAAACTAATTCACGTCTTCCCCGTATATAACGTTGGTTTCCCGCAAAAAAGTATAGTTAGCATGTCGGTTGGAGGGAAGCTAACGTTCGACAGGAGATTCCCCGTAATGTTTGGATAAGAAGCTCAGTCCAGCCTGCACGAAAACCATGAAGGAAAGTCATTCGCAAGATCAGTGAAAAAGCGTGTAGCCTACGGTAGCCTACTGTTTGATAGGGTAAAGCATTACCTAGAGGCAAGTAAACAAAATAATAATATTAAAAACGAACATTAATAATGGATTGACAGTTGTTCTGAAAATCCCATCTATCAGACCAGTTACAGCAATGTACAGGATGGCTAACCTCACAAAATGAGTATGAGTCTGCGCAGTACGTAAAGTAAACAGATTTTTGTTTCAGCCCCCTCCCATTGAGAACAACAGAGTCTGTTTGTCCATTTCTTTTAGGTCTATGGCCAGAGCTCTGTCTCTGACTAGCAATAGCAATAACACACAAGCCCACCAAATTTGGTTAATTTTTGTGAATGTATGTGTCGACCACAACAAACAATGCGCTAGGTGGCGCAATAGAGTCCCTAAGCCACACCCTAGGCCAGAGCTCTGTCTTTGACTATCGGTAGCAATAACACGCAAGCCCATAACATTTGATTAATTTTCGTGAATGTATGTGTCAACCACAACAGACAACACGCTAGGTGGCGCTATAGAGTCCCTAAGCCACACCCTAGGCTAGAGCTCTGTCTCTGACTAGCGATAGCAATAACACATATAATGTGCCCACCAAATTTGGTTCATTTTCGTGAATGTATGTGTCAACCACAACAGACAACGCACTAGGTGGCGCTATAGAGTCCCTAAGCGACACCTTAGGCCAGAGCTCTGTCTCTGACTAGCAGAAGCAATTCCACATGTAGCTGCCAAGTTACATCCAATTTAAAACCTTTTTTCTGCCTATAACACCAACTTCCTGTTTCTTGATAAGACGTCATAATTCAAACCTTCGCCATTTCGATGTACTTCGACAATTAAAAAATCTGGTCGTAATTTCTCTTGAGCAACCCCTCAAGATCATTTTAGTGCTTATATGACATGATTTCGATAAACCGTCTAGGAGATTTTTTTCAAAATATGTGATGTGCAGAAATCATAATCATAATCATAACTCAAATTCTTCTAAGATTCACTATAAAGTTGAAATGTAAAATTGTTTAGATTAATAGAACACACCACCACAACACCACATGTCCACCAAATCTGGGCCATTTCCGTGAATGTATGTGTCAACCACAACAGACAACACGTTAGGTGGCGCTATAGAGTCCCTGAGCCACACCCTAGGCCAGAGCTCTGTCACTTAGTAGTGTTACCAATTCCACACATAGCTGCCAAATTTCAAGAGTTTTAGAGCATGCCAAGTTGGTGAAAAAAGGCAAAACGTGTCCCGGAAGAAATTTAATCTGAGCAAAAACAACAGGGCCTTGCACCTACGGTGCAGCCGCTTCAGCACCTCGGTGCTCGGGCCCTAATAACTTACGTTTAAACATTGCCTTTCCACTAGCAGGCCTAGCCTAGCCAGTACTGAGTCCCAATCAGTACCTTGTAGGAGGAGCAATATCAAGTACTGGCTTAGGCTAAGTGCCTGAACAGCATAAATCAAAGGGAATTCTGATAGGCAGTTCCCTCCATATACTGATAGTTTGGCTATACTGTATGTGTGTGAAATTTGAGTCATGGCCTGTTTTACTGTAGGAACATTGTTAAAATTCACTTTATTGTTCTGCAATTCCTTTGTGTGATCAGTGTGTTAGGCTGTATGTTGCAGCTGAATTGTTTTTCATTTAGTTGCTTAAATACTTAATTGCATCCTTAAATTAATACTTATTTGTAAGCATTAATTTTGAGTAAAATACACATTATCAAGCTGTTTTTAATCAATGAAAATGTAAATTTCGGTTGGTTATTACATAATGCACCAATTGTTACATTTGGCAAAAAAACTAAACGCAACACCCGCATTATGTAGTAACAACCGCAATATGTAATAACTTATTACATAATGCGGCAAAATGTATTACATATTGCGTTCAAGAAGTGTATTACATAATGCGGCAGATTATTACAGAATGCGGCAATTATTACATAATGGCGTGCACATTTATTACATTATTACATAATGCGGTGTTATTACATAATGCGGTGCTACAAGCCCCAAATCGCAAACAGTGGATTAGCTAAGGGTGGTGAACTAGCAATTCCCAAATAGTGTTTTTTTTTAAACAAGTAATATTGTTCAAAACAGCATCAGACCTGGTCAGTAGCTTGCTCAGGGTCTCTACCATAGACTGTAAAAAATACTACACATAAAATGAAGCACATAGCAAACCTGGAGTTTTATTAGAAGACTGTTAAGAACACTTACTAACTCTCCCTTTCCCAGCTCCTCTTGAAGGAAAATCCAAAAGGCGTTTGAAGTGAGATCTCAACATTCCAGCTGATAAAAGTGCATGTTGAACAGATATGCCTTTAGACCCATCTTGAAAGACCATCTATCACAGAATCGGAGAGCACTGGGCAACTCATTCCACCAACAAGTAACAACTGAGGAGAAGAGTCTTGAATTTGCTAAAAGTGAATGTCGGCTTACACATACAGTATGCTGAATTTGGGAACATAGGCACTCAAACATAGGACTCATATATCCTTTCTACTGTATCTGGCTGATGTTACCTCTCAAGATGAGGGTTCAGGTGGGTGTGAAACATGAATGTTGGACATGTGCTCTGTGGTGTGACCCTGGCAGGTGTGTGGGCATGGGTTTAAATCTGGGGAGCTGGGCCCTAGCACCATCGTTGGCAGTGCAGCCTTCAACATGTTTGTGATCATCGCCATCTGCGTGTGGGTCATCCCGGAAGGGGAGTCGCGGAAGATCAAGCACCTGCGTGTGTTCTTTGTCACGGCGTTCTGGAGTATCTTCGCCTACATCTGGCTCTACATCATCCTGTCCGTCAGCACGCCAGGAGTGGTGGAGGTGGGTCTGTGAAGGAGACACTATTGTGTTTGTGTTCATTGTGTGCATGTCTTTTTCATGAGCTCATGCTCAATGTTCGGTGTGGATGTGGATGGGAAAAGATTCTACAGAATTTGACTGTAATGGTGATGCATTTTGTGTACCGGGCTGTGGCATTGCACCCAGTGGAGCTTTTGTGGAAGTGATTTATGGTGCTTTAGCTGCCTTCAACAGACTATTAGTTGCAGTCTGATGTGAGGTTGGCCGCCTTATGGTGTGGAGCTGGATGCTGTCCCTGGACATCATTGGAGCAGCGATCTCCCAAAAGATTGAAGATATGACCAGGGAAGAAATGGAGTGTAAATGAATAAGCATCAGTATTTGTATCATTTTTGTGTGTGTGTGTGCGTGTGTGTGTGTGTGTGTGTGTCTGACTGCAGCTGTGGGAGGCCCTTGTCACTCTCCTCTACTTCCCTGTGTGTGTGATCCTTGCCTGGATCGCCGACCGCCGCCTCCTCTTCTACAAGTACATGTCCAAGCGCTACCGGGCTGACAAGCGGCACGGCATCGTGGTGGAGACGGAGGGAGAGATCACCCCAAAGGGCATGGAGGGCATGATCATGGATGGCAAGTTTCCCCACCATGGGAGGGCAGTGGGGCCAGCAGAAAGCACCCAGGAGGGCGCCAACAACACCACAGCCACCGGCGCCACCCTGCCCTCCTCCAACAGCACCACCGTCACCATGGACAACACCAAGGAGCTCGACGAGAGCCGCAAAGAGGTGAGCAGGGGAAGAACACACACACACACACACACACACACACACATACTGTACACACACACACACACACACACACACACACACTTTCTCTCTGTGCCCCTCCCCCCCTCTCTCTCTCACACACACACACACACACACACACACACAGAAAGCTACATGTTATTCTGTGCACATGACAGCAGGTTAATGTAGCATACAGAGAGATGGTCCTTAAATACATATTGTAATACTGTAGAACCACCTAGTGTGATTTCGCTACCGTTATCTGTTGGCTCAGTCTGCATTCAGTAAAAATAGAGCTGTATCCAGTACAAACCTAATTGTATTCCACTGTCATTACAAAGACCACAGACTCAGTTTGTGAATCAATTTGGACAATGTCCCTAGTTCACTATTTACAATACCATAAAAGGTCAACCGGTAAATTGAATAGAATTTAGAGATTTCTTTTGAAGCCTCTGTTCAAGGTTTTGGTGTGGAAAATGGATGTATATTTGCAGTGAGCTCTTATTACGTTTTTTTTTTTGGTGCCATAGGTAGCACTCCCCTGTTCCTTCCTGTAACAAGCGTCCCCCTCCCCTTCCCCAGGTCATCCGCATCCTGAAGGACCTGAAGCAGAAGTACCCAGACAAGGAGCTGGACCAGCTGGTGGAGCTGGCCAACTACTATGCCCTGCTGCACCAGCAGAAGAGCCGTGCATTCTACCGTGTTCAGGCCACGCGCATGATGATCGGCGCTGGCAACGTGCTGAAGAAGCATGCCGCCGACCACGCCAAGCGCACGGCCACGGCGGAGGAGGGCGAGGATGCGGCCGATGAGGATGACCTGGCCATCTGCAGTCGCCTGGCCTTCGAGAGCGCCCACTACCAGTGCATGGAGAACTGCGGCGTGCTGAAGCTGGCCGTGATATGCCAGGGGGGCGCCGGGGAGAACACCTTCTACGTGGACTACCGCACCGAGGACGGCTCGGCCAACGCCGGCTCTGACTACGAGTACGGCGAGGGCACCGTGGTCTTCAAGCCCGGAGACACCAGGAAGGAGATCCAGGTGAGAGAGGGAGGGAAGCAGCTCAAATTTACCGAACTATGAGATGGACAAGATGGGAGGCGAGAGACAGAGAGAGGGAGAGAGAGAGAGAGACAGAGAGGAGTGAGAGAGAGAGGAAAAAGAGGACAGTGATGGGAAGTATAAGAGTACAAAGCAATTAGCTTGGTGAATAGAGTCTGGGGACTCAGAATTGGGAAACATTTCCAACACTATTAGGGGCGTAGACTTTGTGTTGACTTTGACTTCAATCACATTGATCAGGCATTCCTATCATTACTTGCTACTTGGCCTAACCTTTACAGACTGGCATTGAGCAGCACAGTAAGGAGACCATGTACTGTACGTATGTTGGTCTATATGCTCTACAGAATGAATGAGGTGACTTGTGCTGCTACAGGCTAATATCTCCCTGAGACGAGATTCTAGGTGGGCGTGGTCAGACTACAGTAATTTCCCACATACAGTATAAGCTGCATTGTGTACAGTGTGTGGACAGTGTTTTATGCAGGTTAAAAGAAACAAAACCATATTAACGCTATATTAACTGCCCCCCTGTATTAACCTCATAGCTGAAGAAATTTTGCAAATTTCAATGTATAAGCCGCGGCTAAACGTAGGGAAATTACGGTACAAAACAATTGGCAAGGAAACAGAAGTACATTTGTTGCAGGTCTCAATGGGTTTGTTTCAGTACAGAGTTCCCTTTTTCATTTTATACATGTAGTTCATTGCATTGCACCTTACCATGTAAAGTGGTGCCATATCAAAAATCTCTCATTTATATGAAAATACATGTAGGATACGCCATTCAAGATATACATTATGCCAATGTATCAGGGATTAGTTTTATTTAGGTCAATGTGATATGAGTAAGTGTTATGAGAGGAAATAGGTTATGGTATGGAGATTTTATACAAGTATTGACACAAGTGTAAATATTTTTGTCAAAACAGCATTCATTTCTCTGTGCTGTGAAAAGGATACTATGGAGCAAATGCATTTTGCAATGCTTTCTTTCTCCATCGTGTTTAGAGAAAAGGTCTTGATGGGAGAGTTGAAGGTTTGTTACGGTTAGGTGTTTTAGGTCATAAAAGACTATTGATATGCTCAAGTGTGTGTTTATAGAGCACACACACCTGGCATGCATTTAATGTGAAGGTGAAATGCACTAGTAACCAACAATCAAATAAAACAAGTATAAAACCTAAAGTTATAATGGACCTGGGATAACATTCCATCAAACCCGACCAGATATATTAATTAAAAGATCATTAAGGATACCCTCAGATCTGGTTGCTTTTGAGGTCATGGTTCATTTGATTCTCTATCTCTGGGCTGTTGCCAAACTGAGCTGTCAATAGGCGACGTGTGTCACTGTGTTTGTCTTGTGAAGCAGCAAATGCGATGTGCTCCTAATGGAGAAAGGGATGAAGAGAGAAAAGAAGAGGAAAATGGAGGAAATGGCATAGAAGGCTATATTTGTCCCCTATGAACAGCCTCAGTAAAAAAACTGCAAAACCATGGCCACTTACAGTAAACGTCACAAAAGTGTGTCATGCTCAGATGCTTCAGTCATGGCAAGCTTCTGATGAACAATCAAATGAACAAGTGTGCAGTTGTGTGTGTTTATTTGTGCATGTAATGCAAGTAGATAATCCACTCTGTCACCCTATCTGACAGTATGTTTGTGTGACTGTGGGGGCCTTTCATAAACATAAGGGCATTTCACCAAGGGCTATTTCACAAAAGCAGAGTTTAAAAATCCCAGATAAGAGAAGAAATGAAGCTTGACTATAGCATGGGCATGGCATAGCTTTATCAGTCGGATGACTTTCTTCAAGACCTCGGGCTCCAATGTGGCGGAGATGTAGCGGGGAAACTACGTCAAGATAGGGACTCTGAAATGTCCGAGTCCTCCCTGGTGAAGTGAAATTTTTAAACAGTGTTCAGTCATTCGCTTAATTTGAAATGGGGAAGAGACACACCATAATCTTATTCACCTAAATAACCAACAGCTTTTCATTTAAGCAAATAAGGAAGGGAAGCATAGTCACTATTAGAAGACATTCTTTTGTTAGGAAAATAAACTGTACATGTACGATGTCTTCTAGAGGTTTATCACTTATTCTGAGTTAACTTGCCCTGGTTTTGTCACTAAACCACGTACTTGGAATACCCCCCTGGAGTACCAAATGAATTCATATACACATATGCATAGGGCCTATGTTTGTATGAGCCAGTCATCTAGCCAATAATGTCTTCAAGAAAAGGCTTCATTGGAAACCCCTTTACAAATGTATTTGCCATTTCCAATCATAAACCACTGCAACAACAGAGACTTGAGAGACTCCCAAGTAGTACATTTGTGAGATTTTATGGTTGCTACTGACCCTTTCAAACAAATGTGTGCTTTTAAGGCATTTCCGGTGGCACATAAAATAACATTGAGCTAACTGTTACTAAGTGGACAAATAAAAACGCCTACATTTTGTAGAGCATTATGCTTAAAAATTAATTTTCATTTCAAAGTATCTGTTTTGAACCCTCTTGGAACAGACTCAGAGTCTATACTACTAGAGAGTGTAGTTGGTTCAGTTGTTATTAATGTTTTCAGCCAAATTCATACTTTTATTGTTTAATTTTCTTATGGTTATACAGTAGAACGTTTATAACTTTTGTCTGACAGTTCATAACCATGTTGGAACTGCACCTGCACATTTTTCTGTTTAATAATTTAAGCTACTTTGAACTCACTTCAGTATGAGACATACTGAATTGCAAATAAAGGGCACTTAACCTCAGAGTTTTAGTGAGTAAGGCCTTTAGCTGAATAGTATACTTTAGCTTAACAGCCATCCTTGTCTTGCCATGTTGAAGAAAACAATTATTTCCTGACGTTTCCAATTTTGACCTCTCTTTTCACTTCTCCTCAACTCCTGTCATCTATTGTTCCATCCTCTCCTTCTCTTCCTCTACACTTCCCTCATGGTCTCTCTACTCCTGTCCTCCCCACTCCCTCCATCCTTCCTTCTCCTCCTCTCCTCTGCTCTACATGACTCTTTTCTCAACTCATGTATACTCTACACTACTCCTCTCTTCCCTCCTGGCCTTCATTCTTCTCTTCTGCCATTCTTTCCTCTCCTTTCTTGCGCCAGGTTGGCATCATTGACGATGACATCTTTGAGGAGGACGAGCACTTCTTTGTGCGTCTGCTGAACCTGCGGGTGGGCGATGCCGAGGGCATGTTCGAGAGTGACGAGGTGGGCGAGGCCCCAAAGGGACGACTGGTTGAGCCTCTGGTTGCCACAGTGACCATCCTGGATGATGACCATGCGGGCATCTTCACCTTCAGCGAGCGGCTGCTGCGTGTGAGCGAGAGCGTGGGCACCATGGAGGTGACGGTGGTGCGCAACTCGGGTGCCCGTGGCACGGTGATCCTGCCCTACCACACAGAAGCGGGCAGTGCCAAGGGCGACGGTGTGGACTATGAGGACGTGAGAGGAGAACTAGAGTTTGTCAACGATCAAACCACGTAAGAGAAACAATCAGCTGCATGAGTGTGCATGAGTGACAAGCTGAGAAAGGTCCATCTCCAGTGTATCAGTGCGTGGATACAGGACAGCCAGGGTGAGAGAGAGAGGAGAGGCCGGAGAGAGAGAGAACTCAACTCTGAGGATTGGCAAGAGCAGACATTGAGTGTGTGTACTTGTGAAGTGCTGTGTTGGTAGAGGGGGGAGAAAGGTGGGGCTGAGTGGAACTCTGACTGTGTGAGAGAGTGACAGACATTTTGTTGGAGGTGAGACGACTGATGACAGAGAGGGGAAAAGTTGGAGTGAATGTGTGAATACTTGAAGGAGTGTGAAGTTCATTTTTAGATGCATGGAGGGAAAGACTCGACTAAGTGCAAGTGTTTGAGAGAGCCAGAGAGATTTTGATTGAGGTGAGGAGAGAGAGAGAGAGAATTCAGAGATAGGTGAGTGGGAGACACAGAGTGAGTCAGAGAGAGCAACAAGTGTGTGAAAAGAAGACAGGAAGGGGGAAGTCAGTGCGTCATGGTGATCACTCAGTCTTCCATCTTTCCTGGAAAGACTGTCAGAGGCAGCGGAGATGAGCAGACATTAGGACTCGTTTCTCCCTCGACAACTTACTGCATTATTCATAGAGGCCAAACGGTTAGGAGTCCCAGTTTGTTAATAGCAACACAGAACAGAATATCAAAATAGCCTGGTGGAGCTCTGCTGTGCTCCTCTGTGGAACTTGGTGTGGTTAAATGGGCTTTGTATGAAATGAAAGATAGATGGGGAGAGAGAGAGAGAGAGAGAGAGAGAGAGAGAGAGAGACTGGCCTCTGAGGTTAGGAAGATGGTGAGTTCAGGTTTCTAATTGCTCCGTAATTGTTGTGGTGTAAATGCTGAGTCTCACTATTGCACCCTGTAAGTGAAGCTCCCTGTTGGCCATTTGCATTCTGTTTCACTGGGGTTACCCACACTATTGCACCAAGAGTGTCTGGGTGTGATAATTAAAGGAGTAGAGCACCATTAGTCAGTACAGCCTCATGCTGACATTTTGTCAGCTAAGAATAAACGGGTCTAATACGTCCACAAAGCATGGCTTGAAGAACTCGGTGGTTGGTTTAGGTGTTGTTTGGTAAAACAAATGACCTCCGGCTCTCCTCTCCTCTTGATTAAGGCCTGTGGGTTTGTGTAGGTTTAGTGTTGCGGTGTCCCTCAGATGATGAATCCAGTGGAGAGGCTGTGCTGTGAGCTGGCCCCAGCAGCTACAGGTGTAGTTGGTGGCGGCCCCAGACCTCTGGGCCACCTGCCTGTGCTCCACCACTCCAGCTGTTGTTGCAATGCCTGACGGTGTGCCCAAAGGTGTTGGTCATACACCTGTGTCTGTGTGTGCACATATACACACATACTGTTTAGTTTATATACACATATATGTGTGTGTATGTGTGTGTGAGTGCCCATGTGTGTGTGTTGGTTGATGACAGACTCTGGGGAGGCGGTGCTCAGGACCTGTTTTGAATAATTCAGCGTGTGTGTGATGAAATATTGATGTGGGCGCTGGCTCGCTGAAGTGATTTAAGTGGTGAGCTGAGGCTGATCATTCTTCTAGGGCCAAAGCCAGGCCTGCTGAGAGGGATATGGCCCAGCTGTCTGGGTGACTGACTACTCCAACTAGCCTAGTCCTCTACCGCTGGGCTGGGGTTTGTGTGTGTGAGTGTGTGTGTGAGAGAGAGAGGGAGAGGGAGGGAGGGAGAGAGAAACTTACTATTTCTCAGTCCCAGAGGCAGGGCATTAAACATTTATTATGCATGTGTTTGTCTGGCTGTGTTTCTATGTGAGTGTGGTAAACCCACGTCTGTGTGGTGTGTGGGTGGGATGGGGGGGAAAGGGATTCCTCTCATTTTTGTAATGCTGTGAATCTTATGTAAATCCTCTTGTCAAGTTAATTGTTTTATTGTGCATAAACTTGGGTAACCAACAGTTTTATTTTGTGTGTGTGTGTCTGTGTGTGTGTGTGTGTGTGTGTGTGTGTGTGTGCAGTCAGACAATTCAAGTGCGCATCACCGATGATGAGGAATATGAAAAGCATGAGAACTTCTTCATTGTGCTGGATGAACCACGGTGGCTCAAGAGGGGCATCTCAGGTTAGTGTCTACCTGTGCTTCTGTCTAAGTGTCTGCTGACTGAATGGAGGGTTATATTGCTGTGATCAGGGTTTTTCTAACATTTGCCCCCAATTTGTCATCAGAAGGTTATCAATATCGGTCAGTTGATACAGTATACAGTATCTGCTAGTTTGCCATGGAAATATAGGGCAGTATTAGTGAGTCAGTATAAAGACAGCCCAACCCCAGGTATTAGTTTAGGGAAACTCTATCCCCCAGGTCTCCAGTCTTTCTGTTAACCCTCATCTCCCCACTAATGAACAGGAGTAGCGTTACTAAAGCCATGATAACCCCCACCACTGTTCACACAGCACTGAATAACCTCCTCAGAGAGAGCAGGAAACTAACCTCTCACCTCTCTTCTTTCATTTCCTCAACAGCTTTGCTACTCAACCAAGGTACTGTAACCCTCCCACTCATAAGCCATCACATACACCAGCCTGTCACGTTCCCCATGCCCTCAACAGTCTCTCTCTCACACCCTCCAGTTGATCACAGAATTCCACAGCTCCAGTTGATCACAGAATTCCCACACATTCATTCTCTATCATTATAGAGCCGATAAGCAGCCAGACATTCTGTATGATCAGGTTATTCTGTCACGGTTTTTAGCAAGTTTCCTACACGTCAAACTGTTTCCCACCCCATCAGTAGCCATGCGATGGTGTATCTGTAAACACTGGCCGAGGGGAAAGCCTCTCTGAACCTCCGCGCTACATTCAGCAGCTCAGTTGAACTTGTGTCATGGCTGCCCCAAAATGACCAAGAGGCAGCTCTCTCGCTCCTCTGTGAAATCTGCCACCAGTTTGGAGCAACAGGATGATTCACCTGCTCCCAGACACCGGGCCTCTCAGGAGCTGTGATTTGTTAAGGATCACCAAACAAAGGCTCAGAAGCATGCTTCACTCACAACAAGCTTATAACTCAATAACAGACAAGAATGGACTTTGCCTTTAAATGATTGTGTAACTGCTACACAGACGTATTTTGGTGTAGTGTCCTGTACACAAACCTAAAACATTATACAACAACATTTAAAAAAGCGCAGGCTTTTCTTCTTTTTGTTAAAGATCAGCCAAACGCATATCTCTGCTGTAGCAGAGGCCATTCCTTGAGCCACCTGAGGCTATGTAGAACATGACTGTTACACGAGCAAAGTGTCATGGAAACAGTGAGGCTGGGATGGCCCCAGTCTTCATGGGATAATTAGAGTCTGTTCTCTAATGGGAGGCAAGCGCTGGAGGCAGACCAATGATCTTGGCTTTGCCATTTTGCTGAACAGCCTGTAGCAGCCAACTGTGAGTTGCTGCCATTGCTCTGTTTGGAAGTGTGTGTGTCAGTGTATGTGTAAGCACATACATGTGTATGTGTGTGTGTGTGTGTGTGTATGTGTGTGTGTGTGTGTGTGTGTGTGTGTGTGTGTGTGTGTATGTGTGTGCTTTCTATACATCCAGCTTTCCATCATCTTGCCTAATCTCTGTTTCCCACTTTGTTCCATGTCAAATTCTCTCTCTCTCTCTCTCTCTCTCTCTGTATATATATGTGTGTGTGTGTGTGTGTGTGTGTGTGTGTGTCTGTGTGTGTGTGTGCGTGCGTGCGTGCGTGCGTGCGTGCGTGTGTGTGTGTCCATCTCTTGTCTTCCTCTGTCTCTTATTATAGTATTATTATAGTATTACCAATTCAATAAAAATGATGTCTTTCCTTCTCAGGTAGTTAAAAGAAACTGCTGTGAAATGGTCAGATGTAGTACAAGTAGAAGCTCAGCCCATCTTATAGCGTTGTTTATAGCATGATATTAATGAAGTGTATAGGCTTTTATACACCACTCCCTCTTACCAGTCTGTCCTCCTTGTTGCACTTGTGCTCAGAAACATTCAGTCTTCAGTCGGTTGCTGCCCACCTCATCTCTTCATCGTCTTCAGTGTTGTCTTCACAATAGGGACCGTTTACACAGTAGGGTCATTGGCCTGAACATGGCTACAGGCTTGAATAGTCTTTGTGTGATAATCAATTTTATGTGATCCCATGGAATCCCTATGTCTCGGAGCCATACACATGAGCCATGCTTTTCAGTTCATTAGACTGATGCACTACATACTGTGATCACGTTCATCCTCTCTGAGTACATATCACTTTCATGTGTCTAGTTTTTATTGCCCTTTTCTTCTTTCTGTTACTCCCCCTTCCCCTCATTGTCTTCCTCGCTCCTATTGTGCTGATTGTATCAACATATTTTGATCTCTATGTACTCTATCCTCTATAATCTATACCCTGTCTGTCTTCTCTCTCTCTCTCTCTCTCTCTCTCTCTCTCTCTGTGTCTCCATCACTCTCCTTCCCTCTCCCAGAGGATCCAGAGGGCCAGATGAGTGCAGAGGAAGAGGAGGCCAGGCGCATAGCTGAGATGGGGAAGCCAATCTTGGGGGAACACAGTCGGCTGGAGGTGGTCATAGAAGAGTCCTATGAGTTTAAGGTAGACTCTACTGTCTTCTCTCATTAACAGACAGATCATACAGTATATAGATATAGATATAGATAGATAGATAGATAGATAGATAGATAGATAGATAGATAGATAGATAGATAGATAGATAGATGGATAGATATTAAACACAACTGCGCTCTCAAAGATACACAGAAGCCGAGCTGCAGCAATAATTTCCACAAACACTTGAAGATTTAGGTCATATAAAAAATGCACGCCCATATGAGAAGAGTTGTTTTGAGCTGGAGCACAAGATGAAGCTGGGAAGTGGAACTCTGGTATAAAGAATAATGAGCCAGACATTTGCTCCACACCACATGGTGCTTGACATCACACTGCAGTTTGATTAGTCTCATTGCTGGATCATTGCAGATTTAAAATGGGCCTGCCTAGGGGCTGTTATGCTGACTTATGGGAAAGCCATGGATGTGTTAGCTCGAAAAAAATAACTGGTTATTAAAAAAAGAATAATAAGTGTGTATATATGACTGTTTGTGTTTTTGTGTAAACATCCAGGCTATGTTCTCAGAGATCTATAAATTATAGATGGGAACAAACGCAGGTTAATCATTCAAGAATATTGAAATATTCGTACAGTTTTTTTCAATCGCTAACAAGCGTTTGTCCATTCAGTTGACACATTTTCAAAACTCTAAGCACAGTTTGCACAGCATCGGTCTTTCGTGGCCATACCATTCACACATTTCATGTTGTTTTCACACAGTATGCAGTCAGTGAATACATTTTCACAATGCTTACATTTTCTTAACAGACAAACTATACCTCCCAACAAAATAATGGATCGTTTTTGTATTATTTTTGAATGTTACAGTTTTTTTCAATCGCTAACAAGCGTTTGTCCATTCAGTTGACACATTTTCAAAACTCTAAACACAGACTCTCACCTACAAAACACAATTGGCCAAATGGATAATTTTCCTCTCAAAAGCACATTCCATGTTCTTACACCACATTTTGTTACATATACACTAACTCGTCATTTCTCTGCACACACTAACTTTACCAAAACACTGGAAACCTGACTCAAAATGAAGTTATTTTGTCAAAGAATGAAGCTTGTTTTCACTTCACAAGATACATGCAGTCAATCAGAGTACACTAGGTTTCAAAATACTGGCTACTGTTGACATTACAAAAACTGCATAGACTTTTATGTTTCATTTTTACAGGTATTTGCATGCAAAACATGCAATCCAGCATTTTTACACTAAATTTCTTGGTTGGGAACTGATGTAATGTTCACATTCAAATGCATTCCAGTAAAAAGCAAATCTTTTTTTTTTTTTTTTTTTACTGTTCACTAGGCCTACAGGAGGTGCAGTATAAATGTTTACAGTAGACTATGATAGAACAGAAAAAGTTTAACAACATTGCAGTGAACAAAATATCCATGAAACACAAGCCATTCTGAACAAAAAACAACAGCAAAAAGCCCAGATAAAAAAGGGGGTGAACAAAAGAAAAGCACAATATTACAGTAGGCCTACTGTGTCTAATCTCTGCACCTGCTCCTCTCAGTGCTCCTGCACCTCTCACTGCATCTCTCACTGGGCCTGCTCTTCTCCCTGGGCCCCTTACTCTTCCTCTTCCTCGTCCAGACATTACAGTATTTGTCTTTTTCTGTTTCTGCTTCCAAAAACATCACCTCCTCTTTTTACTGTGTAAATGTCAATGTAATAGAGAGAAATAACCCTGCCACTGAGTCTAAGATAGACTGGAATCAGCTGTGGTTGGCCCAATTTACCCAACATAAATCATCTGTGTGTCAATTATTCAATTGTTTGTTTATTATCAGCTGAGATATATTGCTTTTGAATTGATAACATTGCAGAAGCAGAGGTTTTTATACTTTATCTAAGGTTTGGAATATTGTTTTAACTATTGTGGGATGTTGTGTGTTAACATTCGAAAATAATACAAAAACGATCCATTATTTTGTTGGGAGGTATAGTGTGTCTGTTAAGAAAATGTAAGCATTGTGAAAATGTATTCACTGACTGCATACTGTGTGAAAACAACATGGAATGTGTGAATGGTATGGCCACAAAAGACCGATGCTGTGCTAACTGTGTTTAGAGTTTTGAAAATGTGTCAACTGAATGGACAAACGCTTGTTAGCGATTGAAAAAAACTGTAACACACAACATCCCACAATAGTTAAAACAATATTCCAAACCTTAGATACAGTATAAAAACCTCTGCTTCTAAAATGTTATCAATTCAAAAGCAATATATCTCAGCTGATAATAAACAAACAATCGAATAATTGACACACAGATGATTTATGTTGGGTAAATTGGGCCAACCACAGCTGATTTCAGTCTGTCTTAGACTCAGTGGCAGGGGTCTCTATTACATTGACACTTACGGAGTAAAAAGAGGAGGTGATGTTTTTGGAAGCAGAAACAGAAAAAGACAAATACTGTAATGTCTGGACGAGGAAGAGTAAGAGTAAGAAGAGCAGGCCCAGTGAGAGATGCAGTGAGAGGTGCAGGAGCACTGAGAGGAGCAGGTGCAGAGATTAGACACAGTAATATTGTGGGGGTTTTTTGTTCACCCCCTTTTTATCTGGGCTTTTTGCTGTTGTTTTTTGTTCAAAATGCTCTTGTGTATCATGGATAGTTTGTTTACCGCAATGCTGTAAAACTTTTTCTGTTCTATCATAGTCTGCTGTAAACAGTATTTACTGTATACTGCACCTCCTGTAGGCCTAGTGAACAGTAAAAAAAAAAAAAAAAAAGATTTTCTTTTTTCCGGAATGCATTTGAATGTGAACATTACATCTGGACATACAGTTCCCAACCAATACATTTACAGTAGTGTAAAGATGCTGGATTGCATGTTTTGCATGCAAATACCTGTAAAACTGAAACATAAAATTCTATGCAGTTTTTGTAATGTCAACAGTAGCCAGTATTTTGAAACCTAGTGTACTCTGATTGACTGCATGTATCTTGTGAAGTGAAAACAAGCTTCATTCTTTGACAAAATAACTTCATTTTGAGTCAGGTTTCCAGTGTTTTGGTAAAGTTAGTGTGTACAGAGAAATGACGAGTTAGTGTATATGTAACAAAATGTGGTGTAAGAACATGGGATGTGCTTTTGAGAGGAAAATGATCCATTTGGCCAATTGTGTTTTGTAGGTGAGAGTCTGTGTTTAGAGTTTTGAAAATGTGTCAAATGAATGGACAAACGCTTGTTAGCGATTGAAAAAAACTGTAAAGAGGAGAGTAAGGTTTTTTCAACAGAAGCAAGTAAAGCTATCCCAGGGTTTTTTTTTTTCTTCTTCTTTTTTTTTTTAAACAAACAAACAAAAATATATATGAAAATTCTGGAAAATATGATCACTATTATTGTCCATTTCTCTATTCTGAAGCTCAGTCATTCAGTAGGTATTGCCAGAGTTGAGCACCACTGGACATGTGTGTGTGTGTGTTTGTGTGTGATTATTAGAGCACTGTGGACAAACTCATTAAGAAGACCAACCTGGCCTTAGTGATTGGCACACACTCTTGGAGGGAGCAATTCGTTGAGGCAGTGACCGTCAGCGCAGGTTTGTACCCTTTCCACCTCTCACCTCCGCCTCTAATATCTCTACCTCTTTTCACCTTCTCTAGTGTCTTTACCTCTTTTTGAATGTACACAGGGCTGTGGAGGCCTGATGCAAGTAAACACTGTTTATCCGGCTCTGAAATATCAGAAATAGAGTTTATCCACCTCTTATTTTACCACTACACCCCTGAATGTGTGTGTGTGTGTGTGTGTGTGTGTGTGTGTGTGTGTGTGTGTGTGTGTGTGTGTGTGTGTGTGTGTCACAGTAATTTCCGTTGTGGTGACAGATAATTCACAGGGCCCACAGTGGTGTTGACACTTTCTCCCCAACCTAATGAGTCTGCCCAGGCCCTGAAGCTCCTCATTACTTTATGACTGTCCACCCCATCCCCACTGTATTCAGCACACATAATGATGTCATGGGATATTTGTTTATCAAACTCACCTGTTCCTTACAATCTAACAGCTCCTTGGCAAAGTCCACAGAAACTCGGGTGGAGTCACAACCATAACATCTGTATAGGAAGTTTGTTTTACCAATGATATGGCAAAAGCTAACCACACACATGCATGTTGTCATTTGAATAAATGATCACGGGAGTGACTGTGGAAAGTGTAAGAGTACAACACAGGCAGTTACATGATGTTACGCTGCCCTCTGCTGGGCCTTACGGGTAGTGCATGCAGATCCATCTTTAGTAACGAAATGGTCCTACCTGTGCAATACTTGGGATCTGTTGAACAATGGGATCTGTTGAGCTGGTCCTTTGATACTCAAACCTCTTTTTACATTTTAATTGTACCTTGTGCTGTACATGTTATGATGATAGGCTATGTGAATGTGTGTTTGTTGTTTTCATCTCTAGTGTGTATGTCCTGTGTTGTTGAGTTGTTCAGTACATTTGTGTGTAAGTGGCCATGTGAATGTGTCTCCTCAGGTGATGGAGATGAGGATGATGATGAAGGTCGTGAAGAGCGTCTGCCCTCCTGTTCTGACTACGTCATGCACTTCCTGACTGTGTTCTGGAAGGTTCTCTTTGCCTGTGTGCCGCCCACCGAGTACTGGAATGGTTGGGCCTGCTTCGTTGTCTCCATCAGTGTTATTGGCTTCCTTACTGCCATCATCGGGGACTTGGCCTCCCACTTCGGCTGCACGGTGGGGCTGAGGGACACCGTCACTGCCGTGGTGTTTGTGGCCTTGGGCACCTCATTACCAGGTAAAGGGCACTGTTCTGTTCAAATGTTCTACACCAGTCATATTCCTTTTCACTTCCCACTGATTGACAGTAAGAGTAAGCATCGTGACATGAACACAAATGCTCTGTGGTAATGGGAGGGAACTAAACCCCATTAGCCTTTTTATTGTTGTCACACGGTTTCACGGTTTCTTCAAGTAAGTGAGGGAAGGTACCGCCTTTTTGATCAGACACACAGATAACGACTCGCCCAGGCTGTTCACCCAGGTGTTTGGTGAACTGGGCCCAGAACCCTGCTGTGGTTGATATAGCAATCAGTCTTTATTCCAGTAAAGAGCAATAACAAAGCACTTGAAACATACTTTGAATGTTGTTGATGTACTTGATTTTGTGTTGTATTATTTTGTTCAAATTCAATTCTGATTTATTCTGATTCAGCTGGGCAGAACAACAATGATTATGCTATTTAATGGTACTCCAACATGTAAATGAATGATTCTTCTAATGCAAATGAATCTGATCACCGGTTCTGTATGATAATGAAGTCTTTCTCACCCCTGGTCTGTTTTCTCAGTGTGCTCCCTCCACTCCCATAATGTAACTGGTGGGTGTCGCTCACACCTCACTTTGTTTCTTTACACCAGGTGTGTGAGTGATGTGAATATGATGGGCCATATGCCATGAGCTGGAGCTTGTCTTTGTGCCCATGATAAGATCACCATATGGCACACTCACACTGCTTCAGTGCTCTCAGCGGCTGCTTTATCATGACCCTCATGTTGTCTGTCATGATGTAGTGAGTCATTTCTTACACCGCAAAAATGTAACAGTTTCAACACATGAAATCCTGAAATAATTCACTAAATGCATTATCACTATATACTGTAACTGTATTGCTGTTGGTGTTGTCATGGTTAGTTCAGTTCCGATGTTTTGGAGAAAAGCTAAAAAATCTGTGTAACAAATGATGTATCAAAAATGATGAGCATTCATTATATATAGGGAAGGATTCTGGAGACTAGTTGGATAATATACAAGAAATGCTAAATGTGAAGCAACACAAACTATGTGAATATTTTTTTCAGAAGGTAAGGGTACCTTAAATCAGGGGTTCTCAATGTTTTTGGTTCCAAGGACCCCGTTTTCCGAGGACGCCCTTATACAGTTAACCATTTGTATTCTCTGAAGTTGTGGCCGAGTTCACAATCCCATTTGTTTTGGGAGATGTACGTTAAATTAGTTTTTTTGTTAGTTTTGGATTTTGCATCACTTGACAACATGGACTGACTCAAACATTTCTACACATTCATCAGCTAGCTGGCTAACACATAAGCCAAGCTAAGCAGTAGTAGGAATGGCTCTTCATGACCTGAGTGAAATGAATGAGGGTAGGACCAAATAGACACAATTTGCTTGTTTTATAGATGAAAAGGGCATCATCTTTTTAAAATGTTAACTCTATAATTTCAAGCAAATTCTTTCACGGGCTCCTTGGCTATGTCACGGCCCCCACTTTGAGAACCTCTGCCTTTAATGATCTGTTAGTGAAGAACATACAGATCAGTATCGAATTCCTGTCTTATGAGAATTCTTGTAGGTCATAAACATGTTTATTGAGTACACATACCAAACATGTTTATTGAGTAGCACATACCAAACATGTTTATTGAGTAGCACATACCAAACATGTTTATTGGGTACAGTTCCAAGTCACGTGTGAATGCCGGTGATGCCATGAATGCCATTCAGTGTTTTTCTCATTAGCTGACTTCCCTGTATCCTCTTTCATTTGATTTTGTCTTGTTTCTTCTAGACACATTTGCAAGTAAGGTGGCAGCCACGCAGGATCAGTATGCTGATGCATCTGTGGGCAATGTGACGGGCAGCAATGCTGTGAATGTGTTCCTGGGTATTGGCGTGGCATGGTCAGTGGCAGCTGTCTACTGGAAGATCCAGGGCCGTCCGTTCACTGTGGACCCAGGCTCCCTGGCCTTCTCCGTCACGCTCTTCACCATCTTCGCTTTCTTCGTCATGGGCGTGCTGCTCTTCCGCCGGCGGCCCTCCATTGGGGGTGAGCTCGGGGGGGCACGAATCCCCCGCCTGCTTACCTGCCTCCTGTTCCTGTCCCTCTGGCTCCTCTACATCCTCTTCTCCAGCCTGGAGGCCTACTGCCACATCCAGGGCTTCTGAAATGGGAAGAGGAGCAGGACGAGCAGGAGCAGAGCCACAGCATGCTGTTCAAAACCCAACAGACATCCACATCCACATCTCCACACTTCTAGAGCACTCCATAGCCACGCACGCGCACACTCACACATAAAACACATACACACACACACACACACACACACGCGTACATACAGGCAAATCACTGGGCCCAGTATCCTGTTCCTTGTTAAGACATGACACCATTGATTGAAGGACACCATTACAGACGTGCAGATGAACACCAACATACATGCAAACGTGCAAAGGCCTTCAGGAAGCTTTTCTAAAAGGAAACTACACCTTCAGCAAGCTTCGCTGGTTAAGCCAGGAAGAATTCAGACTTTAAATCAATCCGTCCCATTCGTTTATGACACCCAAGCCTACACCAGTCAACAAAGAACGTCACAGAAGGAGAGAAAGGAAGTAAGACAGAACGGAATGTAGAAAGACGAGAGATGGAAATGAATCTGTTGACAGAATACAGAATGTAGTGCCAGTAAGGAGGGTATGAACAGTGGGGAAATCATGCAGGTAGGGAAAGAAAGGTCCGAATGGATAGAGGAACTACTTTGAGCACAGCAGCCTTCTCACCCTGGCTTGAGTTTCAACTGTCTTGCTCATGAGCTGTGGGTACAACACTACAGGGCTGTGTGCAGTACATGTGGAAGATGATGTTCTCCAGTGGGCTCTGGAGGGGAAGCAAACCAAGAAGTTCCCTTCTATAAAGGTGTGTAGGATGATGCAGCTGGCACATCCTTCAATTTTATGGAAATGGTTCATCACCCAGGAACAACAGGGAGGAAGGAGCCAAGATGTCATATTTAGTACCAACTGGATGGCCTAAGGGAGAAATAGAGAAAAGACTATAATCACAGAGAGAGATGTTGAGGACCGGAGGATGAAATCATGGTGTGGCTAGAGCTTGGCCTAAGCAGTTTTTCCATGTAAATACATATCTCCAGATCATTTATCTTCACTGATGGATGAACTGATAAGCCAGTAATATGTAGGGGGTTCACAACAGGGAAGCATTGTATGTCTCCAGAAATAAGAGAATGAGAGAGTTTGGACCAGAATGTCCCTTGGCATTGCTGGGTCAGCTCCAGGAGAATGGAACAAGCTGTTATGGAACTATTCACATACATTTTCTAAAGGTTCCTCTGTTCTAACCATGTTTCAGTCATAGATGTATAAATTATTTATTTATGTTTTTTTTTTGTTTTTTTTAAATATAACTACAAAAATATTTATTTGTTAAGTTGGTAACTAGTCATCAGGCTGTGTTGAGCTCCAGCTGAGATGTTGGGCGGTCTCCCCCGAGATCGAGGAGGCTGCTTTGGGTCTCCATTGAGTGGCCCCTGCAGCTGCCAGTCACCCAGCACATCCCGCACTTCCTGTCAACAGCAGAGATGGCAAAGCCCCATGTGGCATAGTCTCCCATTTCACAGCGCGGACCTCTGCCATCACTACGGGGAAGATTTGACTATCTTGCTGGCACATTGAGGATTGTAAATAAAGCTTTTATATTTTACTGACTTGGTTTCCCATCTGAGTGACTGCAACCCCACCCCGTACACCCCTGGACTTTTGCTCCACCAAACCATTTTGTCATTTCACTCAACTTATCCTAGTTTCTGTTGTGTTGATGTTGTTTTTCACCTTCTCTTTAGCCACTTTAAACACTGTGTGACGCATACAACTACAGCATATCATTATCTTCATTTTTTTCAGAACTAGAGCTAGCTTTTTAAATTTGTCAGTATGGACAATAAAGACTATTTCATGTTCTTCTTTGTTCGAAGAAACACTTTTTCTTCAAACTGTCTCCAGGCAGAGAAGAGAGAACCGAATAGGTCCTGCTGTAGAAGTGACATTTAGTGGCACTGTCCTCTGCACAGGCCAATGAGTCATGATGGATCTGCATTTGTGCTGAGTTTTACATGTTGTTTGCCTGTCAAGTGATAATTGTTTATGTTTGTGGAAACCTGTGGATTTGTGATACGTGTCTGTGGAACAGCCCACTTGGCATGGGCTGATGCTTAATTGTGACGTGGGTGGAAATGCATGATAGACTATACAGTGGCAGCGATATAATGGCATGGTTTACCTATAAAACATGCATGGATGGTGATACAAGAAAAGACAGTGTTCATATTTATTAAAAGGAAGTAGTTTGAGGATCAAAGTAGTGTCTCCAATTATCTCAATTTTCAGTGTGAAGTACTGTACTGACTAACTCTCCTGAATTCTGTACCAATACGGTGCTGTTCATATTTTATATCTACTGTACTTATATGTTGGTATTGATATGTAATACACCTACAACAATTCAACATGTTGTAGATTAAACGTGAATTTTTGGCTTACCATTCCATCCCAAAACTAGTTTGACTGGTCTGCCATAAACAATCTGTCTAGACTAGACTGTCTAGACTGAAAGCTCTTGCAGTAATTCTGCAGGTTCAACACCTTTCTCCTGATGTGCCCTGAATGGTGTGTGGTTATGGCATCAGCCTCTTATTGTATGCCTAGATGAGGAGTATGTTGGTTTGGTCGGGGTTTTTACAGCGAACACACACGGGCTCATATTCTACATTGCTCATTTGACTGAAATGGATAGGCCTTGTCCGCATCATAACTACTAAAAACGTTCACATTGCTTCTAATTCACTCAAAGAGACTGTTAAGTAGTGTTGTGTAATATACAATATACCTTTTTTAGTTTCCTAACTTACCCAAATACTGCCTTAAGAAGATTCAAATAATTTATTTTAAGGTAAATTATGTGTTGGCCGTCTTGCGTCATAGAGTATTTGTTTTGTTTTTTTGTTTGTTGTTTAGTAGTTGTTCAGTAGTTTTATGTTTGGAGAATACTAGACACCAAAATGATTGAGAGATAATGTGCAATATGATTTCCCTGCTAAAGCACAGCAGACAAAGCAAAACACTTTAGTTAGCGACACTTTTCACACTGTATTGAGGTGTTCACAACGATGTGTCGTGAATACATGATTCCTAAACCCTTTTTGTACTACAGAGGTAGATTCAGCAAGTGTCACTTGAATGACTTCATGAACTGAACAAATAAGTCCCATTTTCGCTCTATAATTCCATTTGGTTGATTAACCTAGTAATGCACATTTCAAATCAGGCATAGTTGGTGGCATCATGGTGAAGAATCTATGGTTAATTTCCAGTATTTCAATAAAATGTTTGATAGGATATTCTTAGATAATCTTAGTGCTATGATATCTGAAATAAAGTGTTGCTGGCACTACAGGTGTTGCCTCATGAAGGGCAAGTGAATGGTATGGAATGAGTAAAGTGCCCTTCAGAGGTTGTGCAAGACTCCTCTCTATGGTCAGGAAACAACCATTTATGGTATGTGCGGCCATACCACTTGAAATCATTTAGGAGTGAGAGATGTGAAGTGTGTCTGTTATTCATAGAAATGTTTGTATGCGGCGTTTCAAATGTGTAGCCTACACTGTTTCAGCTTCAGTGAATTCTTTAAGAGAGATTACATTTCTGATAGACATACTTGATCAAAATATGACACATGCAGGTAGTACTGAGGTGACATGCACCACCAGAGTGGAAGCTTCTTATGGCTTACTTTCATTTATTTGTCCACTATAACAAACTTTGTAAAATGTGTTTTTTTATCTGCCTGCTGTAACATGTGACAGGTTTTGTACCCTCACAACAGGCCGTTACCTTCAGAGATTTTCATTGGTGCACATATTTTTGATAGTTTTCCATTGGATACCACAAAGCAATTCACAACAAAAATGATATAGCTAATGCTACAGCCTAATTTGTATTGTATCCGACTTAGTCGCTTTAATTTGTAGTCTTTTAATCATTGCTTAACTCTTTGATAAACTCAAACCATTTCACTATTATTTTTTTCTTGTTGTCTTTTTGTCAAACAATATAAATCAATACACCATTTCAGAGAAAGGTTAGGGTAGATCTCTGACAGGAGTTTAGGAATGTATTGAAAAGAGAGTACATTATCTGAGAAGTTGCCAATCAATGTCCACTTAGTCTTCTTCACTTCCTGTTATGCCAAGAATACTGGCATTGACAAGTGCACAAAACATTGTCATCTAACGTGTGTTTTCAGGTTGCTGGAGTACTCACAAGTGGATGTGGTTGTGGTTGAGAACTCCAGAGTACAAGTGGAACAGCAACAACTTTTTGTTTACCACTGCTTGTGTAGCATCAGTGTTCACTGTTTGTACATGTAATGTGCATGAACTCTCTGTTGATTTGTGCGCATGACCTGTTGCTATTGTCTAGGTTTACAATCCACAATCTGGTCTTTCCTTCAGATTGATGGCTCCTCTTGTTCAGGCTGTGACCTGTGAAACCACTGGAGTTTGTCAGTGGTCTGAAAAAAGCTGACGGGCTACTTTATTGTTGTTTAAATAAATATATGTTGTTAATTTAACAACTACTATGCTTTTACAAAAGCTGGTAAGTGACTTGTCAACCATTTATTTGTAGACTGAAATCTGAGGTTGTCTGTGTCTGTCTTTGTGTTGGGGTGCCCTGCCTCCTGTCTTGCTCACCTGTGGAATTTCTGTGAAAATGATGTGGTTATTTCTCTCTGCCTGAATATTCTAATGATGACTGAAGACAAGATGTAAAAATATAAAAAAAAATATGATATAAATATATATACAGAAAACCAGAAAATTGACATTTTTTCAAATGAAATATAATTGCTGAAACAAAGGATGCTTATTGTTTTTGCGAACATGGCATGATGTGTATTGTGTCTAAAAACTTGTAAGAACTCCAGTTGATCTTAATGAATATAGTTAATTTATTTTCAACTGTGTCTAAGTGTGTTTTTTTGTTGGTTAAAGTGAGTGGTAGGTCTAGCCTATTTTTGCCCATTCATTTGAATGACTAAAATATCTTACACACAAAACAGAGCCAGGTGTGTCAATTTGAACTCTAGGAGGTCCTTCTCTTCTCATCTATTCTACTACGACTAGGCTACTACTACTCCCTCTGTGGTGTGTTTGGGTGGAGAGGATGATGAAATGGTGTGTGTGTGTGTGTGTTGGGGGGGTTGGTGTGTGTGTGGGGGGGATTGGGGATATTCTTACCTGGTGAAAAAAATTATCTAATCTGCTCGGAAATGCATTCAGAAGGTGTCAAATGATCTATAGTTCAAACTTCATAGCTGCGATTACAACACCTTATTTTTGCGTTTTCATTTTGAAGGTGGCGCTACGCCACAAATGCGTACTTTTGAATTTTTTTGAATTACATCTCAATATTGTCAGCAAAACGTATTGTATAGCAAAGAATATATTTGCTTATAGCAAAGAATATTGTATGTAAAAAGAACTGTATCCCTCCACAGCCATAGTTTGATACGGGACCTTCTGATAGGCTCTATCACATCTACAGTGCCATCAACGAAGGCCTACATGCCTGCCTGTAAACGTGTTATGATTATCATTATATTGTCCTCACAAAAAATGTGATGCTAATTCATGTATTGAATGCCCTTGCTGCCTTGTGCGCTTGTACAGAACTGCTCGGCAGCCTGTAGACCAAGGCCGAAAT
This sequence comes from Sardina pilchardus, assembly GCF_963854185.1. Classification (NCBI taxonomy): domain Eukaryota; kingdom Metazoa; phylum Chordata; class Actinopteri; order Clupeiformes; family Clupeidae; genus Sardina; species Sardina pilchardus. The sequence continues at coordinate 2,558,945 of NC_085006.1, forward strand.
CTTTGCATGGATTTGGGGACTACTGTATATATATCATTCAAAAATCAGAAAAGTAATCAAAAAGTAATCAAAAGTAATTAGTTACGTTACTCAGAAAAAGTAATTCAAATAGTTACACTACTATTACATTTTAAACAGAGTAACTTGTAACTGTAACACATTACATTTCTATATAACCTTCCCAACACTGCAAATGCGTGGTTTGGGATGGGTTGAGAGGGCCTGTCGAGACCAACATACAAAATAAATCTGGTCATCCTACTCTACGGTTCTCATGATATTAACAGAAAACTGTTCACAAGCACACACATATGCATGCATGCACACACGCACAGACACACCCCCACACATAAACACACAGCACATGTATGCGTGCACAGAAACACACCCACACACATAATTTATCTTTTTTTTCTCACTTTTTATTGTATTTGGTGGGTAACAGCTTATGGGCATTGTCACAATATCTTGCCGAAAAAGAATCTCTAAGAATGTATTCAGTCAGTGCTTATGGGATAAGTTGTGGGATGGAATCCACAATTGAATAATTACCTCTTTGGCTGCTGTTAGACCAGCTAACCACATTTTTCTAGACTTTTCATTCATGCATTCAAGTTTAGAGCTTTGAGAAGGTGTATACAGGGTCCATATAGGGAGCTGAATATCAATCAGACAATCAGACAATAATTGTAACACCTTATTATGACCGCCGCGCAGCGTAAAATGAGTGGTTGGGTTGACATAGTCCCTTAAGACCATACAAAAAGGTGGTTCTCCTAGGCCCTATGGTTCACAAGATATTCACAGGAAATAAAATATATTACTTTTACAATTGATGAAGCGATAGGCACAGTAAATAAATAAGTAAATAAATAAACCAGATGGCAATTCAGTCAGTCAGTCAGTCAGTCAGTCAGTCAGTCAGTCAGTCACTCACTCACTCACTCACTCACTCACTCACTCACTCACTCACTCACTCACACACACACACACACACACACACACACACACACACACACACACACACACACACACACACACACACACACACACACACACACACACACACACACACAAATAACTGTTTCATCCATTAAAGTATGTCAAATATTTATATAATTTAGAATGTTAATAAAATATATTGTAGTCTAGTCAGAGGGCAGCTGAGTAGTTGAGTGGTAGTAGATGTAGCTTGGCTGTCAGTAGAAGACGATGGTGTATGGATGACTGTCCTGCTCCTTGCACTCTAACCCACTCATCAGGTGGTCAAAGGCCCAGCTGTGAAAATAACAATACTCAAGTCAACATTCAACATTAACTCATTTTGTCAATGTATGAGATGAAAGCATATCGGAGCAACATTGGAGATCTTTGGAGATTTCCTTTTAACATAAGCATTTAGTTATCAAGGCTAGTCTTAAACCTTATGAGAAACTGACCATATTAATTGTAACCACTATAAATGATCATTACCATGATTGTACTAAACATTTTATTTACAGTACATGATGTAAGGGTTTAAAACCAGTTAAGTGTGGGCATAAATTATCAGTTTATGGTCAATTCCACAGTTTCTAAACCTCTTTGGGTCTAAGGTCCAACGACTGATTATGATAAATGACTGAGATAAGAGCCCTCAAAATTGGTCACTAGACTTGTTTTTTGTCGTTGTTGCTAGATGTTGCTAGCCTGGAAAATCCAGACGCCTGGTAATCTATCAATTAAGGGACTGGCCACGAATAATGTAATGGCCCAACTCGAGGGGCGGCACCAAGCATGCATTTGAAAATCTTACTGCACGCAATTGGATAAGACTACGACCAATGTTTACTCTGACTGATTCTGGATTTTGACGCAATTAGATAACACCGACCAATGTTTTCCTTTTTTTTATTATTATATTATTTGGGCTTTTTATGCCTTTAATCAGATAGGACAGTATTGAGAGAGACAGGAAGTGAATGGGAGAGAAAGTTGAGGTGGGACCCAAGGGGACCACGGGGCGGGAGTTGAACCCGGGTCGCTGGCGTGCGGTGCAGGTGCCCCAGTCAGTCGCCTCACAGCTGGGGCCACACTGACCAATGTTTACTGATTTAGAAAGTTGTAGCGCTGTCGTCATCAGTTTAGCTCGCCCCTGGCCCGCCTATATCAGACACACCGATTTGATTGGTTACCCCAGATGGTTGAGGTAAACGTAACGTGCATCATTGCTCTTTTTTAATTGTGAGGCTACCTACGAATGTTTTTGGACTATATGAGCCTGTGTCGTGGATTGCATTTCAAAGTGTCACTCTAGAATTTTTTAAGAGCCTGCAAAATTAGGTTGGCATCGGGTTCCTTAAAAATCCATGGCACGCCGATTGAGAACCACTAGTCTTTGCTATTCCCATCAAATATCAGCTGTGGTTAGTTAGCCATTTGAGTTCTATGGTATTTGTGTTCTTACATGCTGGTTCATTAGGCTGAAGATCCTCTGCAGTCTCATCTGCTGATGACCTCTGTTCCTCCATGAGGTGGTCAAGAGCAGATTCAGATGGAGCCAGGGACCGCTGTGACAACAACAGCAACACTCAAGTCAACATTTGACATTCACTCATTTCGTCATATCAATGTCAATATAATTCAATTTATTAACTTAAATTCATTGAAATTATTTTTTATTTTTTCAGTGTAATTTATAAACCTACATTTGTAAAACTGGCCATATACATGTTAGAACCACTTGGTAGACACTATATTGTAGACACAATAACACCTCCATGTCTGTGACCTCAGTCTGACAATAATTATTTAAATGATTTCTGACTGGTTTTATGATTATGATATATTTTTGCTGTTCCAATGATCATTTCCTAATTCAAGCAAGGTCATACCTTGGTCTCCCTCTTCATTGTTTGTTGATGACTAGATTCTCCATGAGGTGAGAGTCCAGTCAGATGGGACAGGATAACTGGAGTCAGGGCCAGCTGTGACAATTACAACACTCATGTCAAACATGACATTCAGTCACTAATTTTGTCAATATCAATGTCAGTGTCTGTTTGCAATTTAAGCACATTGAATAACAATGGCAGATGATCAAAGGCTTGGTTTCCTTTTGACCCTTCTTGTACATGTGATCACCAGGCTGAGTGATCTCCATGTTTGCCATATCCCTTGCTAGTTCAGCAGGGTTGAGATCCTCTCCAGCCTGAGTGTTCTCCATCTTTGCCTCTGCCAGCTGGTTTAACAGGCTGGAGATCCTCTCCGGAGCACCCAGCGTGGCTTGCGCTTCTCTTGAAAAGCCCGCACGGAACACTTAAGTCTTTCCTGGAGTTCTACAGTTTTAGCAGGTGTACCACGTGGTTTGGCTTCCTTAGCTTGGTGTTCAGCCCAGATTCGGCCCAGTTCAGTTTTCTCTCTTTTGATGACTTTTTCTTGGCCATGGCAGAGTTGTGACAGACCTGGTAGTTCTTGGTCCTCTGTCGTCTTCTCTTTGGTCTTAGGCAGTTTCGGATGGTGTTCAAGAGAGCGCTCATGGTTCCCATGAAGCAACCACTCTCTCCTCTCACCTCGGCTCTCACTTCCATCTTCAGCCAAATGCCAATGTTATAGAAAGCTCTCTCTCTCAATGTTATCTCTGGTGTAGCCAGGGGCCGGTTTCACTAAAGTAGTTTAGACTGGTCTATGGGGTAAGATAAGGGTTAAGTCTTAAGTTTGAATAGACAGTTTAATGCAAGTAAGGCTTTCACACCAACAGCAGTTGGTGCGCACCAAACAATCCATTTGAACCAAAAGCTCTAGTTCGGTTTGTTTTCGTTGGTGTGAAAGCATCAGTCGCACTCGGGTCCGCACTAAATCAAGCAGACCGAGACCGCCAAAAAGAGGTGGTCTCGGTCCGCTTGACTCCGCACCAAATGCCAGACTTTGGTGCGGTCCCTCTGATGAGAACGCGAACTGGGGTCCAAACCATAGACTGTAGGTCAAAATAGTGAGTCATAATTGGCGCTTATTTCTACCGGAAGATAAATGTTGATGAAACGTACATTTTTGGTTCATTTGCTGGTGTGAAAGCGGACCTCACTGGAGTCTATATGCTACATAATAACAATTTCATTGCCTGATGCAGACCAAATACTTGCTACTATTGCTACTATTTTCAGAACCTTGATGTCATTTTTCACAACTCTAGACACAAAACTCAAAGCTCTAACCCTTTTCTCAATTGCTTGATACAATACACATACAACTTAGATCATTTGTTCATTCAACAAAACTCACCTGTTCAATATGAGAGCCTAATATTTTACAATGCTTCATCAGGCTGTCTTTTCTTTTCTAGGCTATTTAATTTTTTTTGTTTTTACTTTAATTCAAATAAACCTATGTTGTGATGATTGTATAGCATCAATATATTACAGTAGGCTACAAACTTTGTTCAATGATCCCACTCTGTCTGCAGTACTTTTACAGAGATGTATTTACTGTACTGTACATAGTACCATAATGAAACCTGTCACCTATTTTGTTCTTAATATCTAATGATTGTACGAACAATGACACAGTGAAACTATCGGTTGCTTGTGTGCTGGTGATCTACAGTATATGTTTCAGTGGAATTTCATAGTAAATTAGTTTTTTGAACCAATGATTGTGCAAGTGCAAGATTTCTTTGAAGATGTGAATGCACAATCCAATGTTTTGAACATTAGACATCCTGTGTTACAAGTGATAACCGTTATGAGTTTTGTGTCTAGAGTTTTGAAAAATGACATCAAGGTTCTGAAAATAGCAAAGTGATTGTAAAAAACTGTAATCAAGGAACACATGCACAGCAGCACAATGATATCATGCACCACCTGAAAATAGTCCCTGTAGGTTAACTTCCAGCAACAAGGTAGAGCTGCAGCAGACGTGATTGGATTATTACGCCTGAATGAGAGTAGTTCCATGTCAAATCAGGATAGAAAATCGCCACGTTTCATTTTCCGTTGGTCTTATTACACTTTCTAACTTGAGAGGAGACAAGTATTAATTAAGAAAACTACTGGAAATCTTAGTCACTTTTAAACGTGATGCTAGCAAGCGAGACGCTAATGGTCTAATCTGATTCAATGATCTATAGGCTGTAAAAGTTGTATCGCCAGACTCAAAGACTGGCTGGATGAACTGGAGAAAGGTAAAAATAAATTGTTTAACTCAAGGGGAGGTGGAAAATGAGTGTAATTCTCCAAATGGGAATATCCTTTTAAATTAATGTGTTTAATTATTCCACCTTGAGCCTTTTATTGTTTCTTGTTAATTCTTCTTTATTTTCAAATTATTTTACCTTGCTTTCTTTTTATATTTTATCATGATCTTTTTTGATTTATGCATCTATGCTTTTATCTGCTATTACTGTTTGGTTTTGTTTATGCAAAGCACATTGAATGACCTCTGTGTATGAAATGTGCCAAATAAATTTCACTAAATACATTCAGAGGGTGTCGTGATCCTACACTGCAGTTTTGAACCTGCCAACCAAAGATACACTATATTGCCTAAAGTATTGGGTCACCTGTCTTGACCCCCATATGAACTTCAGTCACATCCTATTCATAATCCAGGGTTTAATATGATGCTGGTCCACTTTTTGTAGGTATAACAGACATGATGCTGGTCCACGTTCGTAGCTATAACAGCTTCAATTCTTCTGGGAAGGCTTTCCACAAGGTTTAGGAGTGTGTTTATGGGCATTTTTGACCATTCCTCCAAAAGCGCATTTGTGAGGTCACACACTGATGTTGGATGAGGAGACTGGCTCTCAGTCTGCACTCTAATTCACCTCAAAGGTGTTCTGTTGGGTTGAGGTCAGGACTCTGTGCAGGCCAGTCAAGTTGATCCACACCAAACTCTGTCATCCATGTCTTTATTGACCTTGCCTTGTGCACAGTCATGTTGGAACAGGAAGGGGCTGAGGGGCTTGGCCCCTTAGTTCCAGTGAAGAGAACTCTGAATGCTACAGTATTAACCAATAGATTTCGGACAATTCCATGCTTCCAACTTTGTGGGAACAGTTTTGATAGCCACTTCCTGTTTTAACATGTGCACCAGTGCACAAAGGAAGGTCCATAAAGACATGGATCTCAGAGTTTGGTGTGGATGAACTTGACTTGCCTGCACCAGAGTGCTGACCTCAACCCGATAAAACACTTTTGGGATGAATTAGAGCGGAAACTGAGAGCCAGTCTCCTCACTCAACATCAGTGTGTGACCTCACAAATGCACTTAGAAGAATGGCCAAAAATTCCCATAAACACACTTCTAAACCTTATGGAAAGCCTTCCCAAAAAAGTCGAAGCTGTTATAGCTGCAAAGGGTGCAGGGACCAACGTCATATTAAGCAGAATGGGATTTCACTGAAGTCATTAGGGGGGTCAAGGCAAGTGACCCAATACTTTTGGCAATATACTGTAGTGTACCTGTGATTACAATGCCTCATTTTTGCTTTTTCATTTTTGACCATAGTCAAGTCAATTTTTGACCACGCTATACATTAAATGAGTGGTTATGGGATGGGTTGACATGGCCCCTGGGCCCTATACACAGGGGGCAAAACCCCCTTTTTTAGGGAAATCAGACATGGGCTGCTGTAAAAGGTTGCCATACAAAAATAAAATCTAGGGTGTCCATGCAGGATCACAACCTGGGTGGACAACCCGGCCAATAAGCTGCTGTTTGTGTGTTATCACCCTCTTTATGCCCCATTAAGTCTATGAACGAATATATTATGGGGTGAATAGGGTAAAAAATTTAACAAATAGATATTCCCACAAAAAATTCCTTAGATGATTACTCACTAAGATAATACTTTTTTTGCATTGCAAGTTTTCTGAAATACTTTATGCATTTATGTAGATGACCCAACCCAACCAACAATTTTTCAAATGAAATGCACGAATTTGCATACATTTATCTCTCTATGAACCAAACAAACTTTTGGTGAAAGGTCCGGCTATGCTGAATATAAAAATGAATGTTAACATGGGACAATTTTGGGTTACACTAACCTAAAGCTACATGGGTGTACAATTACAATACAATGCAAATATGTCAATGTCAATGTCAAATTTATTTGTATAGCACAATTTACAGACGGCTGAGCCGCACCAAAGTGCTTCACAGTAAAGTGCAAATATGCAGAGAGTAAGTAAAAAGAGACACACATTTAGTTAAAAAGATAAAAAGAAACAAATAAAAACAAAAGGAGAGATATCAAAAGGTGACCATGGGACACTGTAAACAGGTGCTTAAAAGAAGGGGACCCTAATTAAAAGCAAGTGCAAAGAGATGGGTTTTTAACAGGGATTTAAAACTGTGCACAGACTGGGCCGCACGGATGTGGAGGGGGAGGCAGTTCCAGAGACTAGGGGCTGCAACCGCAAAGGCTCTATCCCCCTTTGTCTTTAACCTGGTCCTGGGCACTTCCAGTAGCAGCTGGTCAGCTGACCGTAGTGCTCTGGAGGGGATGTGGTGATGGAGGAGATCAGACAGGTAAGTGGGGGCCAGACCATGGAGGGATTTGAATACAGTCAGTAGGAGTTTGAAGTCTATGCGGTAGCGGATGGGTAGCCAGTGGAGTGATGCAAGGACCGGGGTGATATGTTCTCGCTTTTTTGTACAGGTGAGTAGTCGAGCAGCTGAGTTCTGCACTAACTGTAGGCGGCGGAGTTGAGATTGGTCAATGCCGGTGTAAAGAGCATTGCAGTAGTCCAGTTGTGAAGTGATGACCCTTATGAAACAGAAGTATATTGCAATATACTAGAACTTATACTGCAATACATTAGAAAATATATCTCAATATACGAGAAACATCCTCACCTATTTCAAAATATATAGCAAGATATTGATGGACAACCTATTACTATATATTGATCCATATATTTTAAAATACATTGCGGGCAAAACTAAACTGTATACCATTATTCCAAGTATTTTTTTAAACTAAGCATTTTTTAAGTTCAACAAGCACATTTTACATTCATTGTACTTAATATTATAAAGCCATATTAGGGGGACCATATATGGCAATGTATTGATTCATATATTTCAAATTATCATAACAGCAAAAAATAAAAACTACTTTTTTCTCCCTTTAAGTTCACTTTTTATTCCCCCACCTTAACATTTCATCATCACATGACATTTCAAATTTCAGTCCTCCACACATGGGGGTATACATACATACAGGTTGGCATAATTTGGCAGATCAACTAACATACATTTCCTGTTGAATGCCATTACATCAAAAACCTGTTTTCTGCCCTGTAACACTCTTCTCAATCCAACTACACTTTCTGAATTTACCACTGAGCTGTGTGCTTTGTCATACTGTCTCCCAACAGCAAAACACTTGATGCCATCAAGTCTCTCTAGCACAATGTAATAATATACAGTGATTATGTGTCCATTATCCAACAAAACAGTGAAGCTGTTCCTTTTCCTTACTCTAGTGAACTGCTCTGAGTAATACAGTTGTCCTTTGACGAGAATTCTACTGAATATTTTCACAACTGTATCAGTGGTGACTGAAAGTGTCTCTCTCATGGCCAGTATCTCTTCATTTGTAAGTTTACGTATATAGTGCAAGCCAAGGGTCACAACTTGATCTGTTACTCTAACAAAATGTTTCAGCCTTTTTCCCCCTGTCAAGTTGTTATACAGCTGTATGCATCCAGGCACAGCATTTCTCAGTGCATTGTTTTTCAAAAGAGGCAACACTTGTCTATATGTGAACTGTTTCATTATTTGTATGGGAACACACTGGGTGCCATGAAACATCTTCAGTATCTCCCCATTAAAAGACTCAAAAATATAACCTGAATGTGCCCACAAAGGTCCCCAATTTCTCACAGAGTCTGGCAAATGAAGACATAAATGTACATTAAATGACACATTTTTCTTTCCATACAGTGTTTCAAACTTTTTGACAAACTCAACGACTAGTTTTTCACATCTTTTTAACCCCTCTGATGTGACAATGTCCTTACATAGCAAGGACATAAAGGTAACGAGGATTAACCAGTGCTGGTAAAAAGCATGGGGTAGTATTCCCTTTAGCACAAAGATGCTATAAAAAAGTAACCAATTCTGCCATTCATTAGCTTTCCAAAACCTCCTTTGCTGAAAAGAGCGGGGAACTCTTGTGATATTGCAAGGTGGTTTCATTTCCAAGAGCTGTTGGTCAAGCTGAGGAATACGATTACCAATATAGTATGCCTCCTCATGGTGTTCACTATCCAGCCATAAGTTTGTCATTTGCCTAACAACTCCAAGATGTACATTATGCATATGATCAGGGGGCACTCCAGATATGATGTCAAAGTGTGGGATGTTGACAAGACATGTGGGCCCTTTAATGCCCCTCACAGAATGTGTGGTACGCAAAGCCTCCCTAGCATCAGTTAGTGTTGAAGCATGATCCCTTTTCGGAACATCTTTGTATGGATAAACCCTAACAGTTCCATTTCCCTTTGGAACTTGTTCACCAGGATGTAGGCAGAGGCTGCATCCATACTGACCATTAAATTGTGTCATGTTTTGCAGAATGGGCCTGGCAACTGAATCACACATCATAACAGCTGCTATCACCCTACAATGATTCACAATGTTGTCTCTATGTAACCTGAAGCCAACAGTTGACAATGACTGACACTCTTGTGTGAATGGTTTTAGAAATGTATTAACATTTGGCTTTTTACTACCAAACCATAGGCCAAAAAGTAAGACATTCTCTTTACGGACATGATAAGGAAGCTCGTTTAGTATCCCTTGCAATGGCCAAATTGCATACTGGGATGATTTGAATACTGGAACTCCATCACAATTTAATGTTAAGGAGAAGGCATGAGGACTGTCTAGTGGGCCACCATCTTTGTTCAGATTATGATACATTTTACCACAACATATGTCATCATAATTTTCTGAACTGCATGTGCCATTTCCTGACTTCAGACAACATGCAATATCTTCTCTTTGAAGAAGATGTTCCAGTTGTGTTTGAATGGGTAAGTATAGGAAGAAATTTCCATTCTTTAGTGAGCTGTTTCTATCCCACGTAAAGTTACATACAGAACACTGCCCTTCAGTGTCTTTGTCACCAATGTAATATTCACACTTGGGGCAGTATATATGACATTCAAGGTGACCTTGTATTGGTTTAAGCTCTTTTAAGAACAAATGCTTTGAGGTTAAAACATTCTCTGGGCAGTGTATGTTTATCAAATCTAAAAGATCAGACAGGGCAACACCAGTAAGTGAATGTCTCAAAGCAAATGAAAGTATGAGTAAAAAACTCTGAGCTTTGGTTAGTTGTGAGCCTGTGTAAAGTGGCTCATCATTTACTGGAGGAAACCTTTGTGACTCTTCATTTACTGACTGGTCAGTGCTGTCCTCAATGGGAAACTCTTCTTCATTGCCACTAGATTCCGAGTTAGTAAAGGACTGCCATATTGGTTCAAATGGTGCTGTTTGGTTCAAATTTGATGTCAGTTCACTGGATTCTGCGTGCAGGCTCTGTAGTGATGGGAAAAAACAGTAAGTCCAAGGAATACTTGACAAGTAGTAGTGAATGATAGTTGTTAGTATATTACTTACTAAGAAATTTGAACAAAAGACTTGACCAAATTATTAAAAATGTGACATTGTTGTATACAAGGTAAAAATTCAAGTTTAGACAAAATTAAACCAAAAAAAGCTAGGATAGCAAAATAGCAAAATTTTAAGACAGGAAAATCTGATATGAGATTATTATCCTGTTAAAATTACTTACTGTAACGTCATCACTATCGTGTGCGCCTTCAGATGAGGAATCCAGGTTGTCAGAGAAATCCAGGTTCTGTTGTGTAAGAATGAAGACATCTTAGAGGAAGTGCTTTCAGACATAGTCAAACAAAAACCAGTAGAGTAGTAGTGATAGTTGTTAGTATATTACTTACATTAATTCCACCACCAACATGGGCGTTTTCTGAACCACTGTCAGAATCGTGGTGGGAGAAATTCTGATCCAGGTTCTGCTGTGTAAGAATAAAGAAGTCTTAGAGATAGTGCTTTCAATGAAACAGTCAAACACAGAAAACAGTGATTGGAGTTCATTCATGAACCATTCTAGGACAAAACACACATACATCATAAGACATAGAGGGTCTTATATCAACCCTAACAGCTCATTCACACTGAAATCTGTGAATTCACGGTGCGGGCACATTTTAGACCGTTGATTAATACAGTACGGATTAGACCATGCACACAGCATACATGTTCTGTGCGTCAACACCAGTAACTCAGGGCAGGTCTGCTGCTCGCATGAAATAGAAACAGGTTTTGTATCATTACTAGTACATTATACTTACAGTAATCCCACTGCCATCTTGTGCTTCTTCTGTGTCAAGGTCAAATTCATGGTCAGAGGAATCCATATTAAGGGACTCCTGATCCAGGTTCTGTTGTGTGAGAATAAAGACATCTTAAAGGAAGTTCTTTCAGTGAAATAGTCAAACACAGAAACAAGTGGACTGCAAACATTGGGGCCATCAGGACATAGTCCATCAGGACATAGAGACAACATTGATGGATTTTTACAAGGCAGTTTTATTAAAGGAATAGGATACATTTTAAAACGGTGATCCAAAGGATAGCATGCAAAGTACAATACGTATTTCCAGCATGGTCACTTGATGCCATACGAGGAAAACGCAATCACTGAGACCGAAATGCTTTTATGCATAAATGTACTGTAACTCCAGGCAAGGGGGTGAAAAACCAATTTCCATAAAGAGGTGAGCTATTCTAGCCTAGAAATCTAGACGCCCCTAGCGGCAGCAAATGTAATTTGGCTGGCGGGGTAGTCTAGCAACGCTCCGTAGAGCTAAGGAGCTGGGAAATGGAAAATAAAAGCGGGCCAATCACAGCGTGTATAGAGTTAGTGGGTGGGCTTAACGGTGACTGACATGCGACCAGAAGTTGTGACGGTAACGCATCCTGTTATTTGAAAACAAGAAGATGATTTGTTTAGCGATATCCTATTGCGTGGAGAGGGAAGGTTACGCATCCTGCTACTTGAAAACAAGAAGATAATTCGTTTAGCGTTATCTTATTGCGGGGAGGGAATTTGAAAGACAACTGTTTATCCCACCCCTCCGATTGAGCCCTGTCTACGGTGAGTGTCCAGACCCTACATCTTGATGTGGGTCTGGTTCGTCAGGCTAGAGCTATTCCTTTAACAGTAACGTGTACTTACATTAACTCCACCACCATCTTCTGCTTTCTCAGAGTCATTATCAGAGTTGTGATCAGAGCAATCCAGATTCAGGCTCGGCTGTTCAAGAACAGAGAACAGGTTTAAGCATGTAGTCGATGTATTGTATAAATGGCAGATTACCATATGTCTTCTGTTTTATGTTAGATATAATTTAGCTTACACAATAATTTTCCAACACTATTTAGCAATAAAGAGGGCTCCAAGGAACTCCCTTGCAAAAGGAGGAATGTACATGTTCAATATTATCAAGTGTCTGCAAAGTGAACGGAACGACTGAAGACACTATTCCAGTCAACCAGCTATCCCTGTCAAAAGTTAATTGTAGGCGTACTTACTGCAATGTCTTCACTATCATGTGCATCTCTGTTGTCAGAGGACTCCTGATCCAGGTTCTGTTGTGTGAGAATAAAGACATCTTAGGGGAAGTTCTTTCAGTGAAATAGTCAAACACAGAAACAAGTGGACTGCAAACATTGGGCAGGGTTCCCACCCTAGATCAGACTTAAAATTCCCAGATTTTTCCATGACCTTCCCTGACCAAAAAGCAGAATTTCCATGACCTTCCGTAAAATAAATGATTGAGCACTGCGCAGAAAAGGCCTTTTAAAATGGATAAACTACTCTTTGACCCTTGAGTCTACTTCCTAACACTTAAATTGCATGAGAGTCAGAGCATTCCGGCCATTGGCATTGTTTATGAGATCAATTCCATACCGTGCTTAAAAGCAAGCAGGATCGGGAGTTATGAGAGATAACATTGGGTTTATGTTGTTGTAGTGTAGCTTACTTCACGACCAAGCTGGTGCATAACGTTAACAATTGGGTGAAATCCAATTTTAAAACTTCTACAGTTCACACCTCCAGCTTGCAATCGTTTATCAATGGTGAAATACCAGACCCTTGTACAAAGCTAAAGCGTAGACCGAGGGGATGACCAAAGCCAGGCTATGACTTTGCAGGCAAAGTGGTCAAATTCCCTGATTTTCCCTGTCTGGAACAGCTTTTGTTGAAATTCCCTGATATTCCAGAAATTCCCTGACCTGTGGGAACCCTGATTGAAGCTCATTCAGGACCAATCACAAGTCCATCAAGATACATAGAGACACCCATTATTTATGGAATTTTACAAGGTAGTTTTATAAATAGTTACCGGTAATTGTACTTACATTAATTCCACCACCATCTTCTCCTTTCTCTGAGTCATTGTCAGAGTTGTGGTCAGAGGATTGTAGAGTCAGGTTCTGTTGAGTAAGAACAGAGAATTTTTAGACAAAACATAAAAAAAGTAAGGCGATAAGTGCCCAGTACTAGCTTCCCAATTTTTCCACTTAACAGTCTGACAAAGGACTACTTATCTGTTCAACTTTCTTGACAGAAGCTAATTAAGAAGGCATTCATTTCAATTCACTGTTGAAACCTTGGCCATTGAGACAGTCTACAAAATACACACTCATCTTCATGCTCACCATATCCTGGTTTGTCTGAAGCTTGTCAATGGCCTCTGCCAATTTCCTGCATTAGAATGAATAAAATAGTGTTATTACCATGAAAATTGTCAGAGACTGGGCATATAAACAAGAAATGAGCGGCTATACTGATTCATTTGTGGTGGTAGATTTGTTCCTGCTATATGCTTGCTTCCTTAAACAGCTTATACATCTCTCATAGAAAAAAACAGACACACACGAAAAACCAACACTGTCTGTCATGCATCAGTTAGCGCGAGGCGCTCTGTCTCTATGGTGCAGCATGCTAGCTCAAGCTAAAGCATAAAGTTGTACAAAACACAGGTAAACCCTCAGACAAATCACGATACTACAGCAGGCTAAACACAGAACAACGGTGTAATAACGTAAAGCAAATACGATAAGATGGCGTAAAGAACAAACCTCCTTTTCCAGTATCTTCTTGTTCTAGAAGGAATCCCATGTTTAGAGTTGAGGCCGATGTATTTTCTTCTCCTTCCGTCCATGCCTCTCTTCACCAGATTAACGCTTGACTAGCAGCTACATCTAACAGACCGTCTACTTGATTGCCAGAGGTTAAAATCACATCCGTTTTCTCTGTTATCAGAGCCCCTTATTAAAATGTCTCCACTGTTATGTAAAGCTGAATCAGAGGTTAAGCCTTTATTGAAATTTCTCTGCTAAAAAGTAAATTAGCCAACAGGATATTTGAAAGAAAACATTACTACCCAGAATACGTGGACAAACGTCTCTGATTGGTGGAACCTGATTGAGCTACCCGTTACCATGGACACAGGGGCAAAATAGGCGCGAAAAGTCACGCGCCAGTTAAGAAGACGACGAAGAAGAAGTAGAAAAGACAGATAGCGAGGCTACTCCATCCATGTGAGTGAATTAAGGGGAAAGAAATAAAAATGAAGTTTGCTCTCGTGAGCTGGGCTGATGGAAAGGATAAGGACGCCCTTAGCATAGTTCCTACAACGTGGATCATAGACTTCGACCCAGAAGACAGAGAGAAAAAAGAGTATCTTATTGAGTGTCGCAGCATCGGTAGCAAGAGGCCTACTAATGGCTGGCTGGTTGAACGTGCCCACATTTTGCAGTTGGCTGGTAAGTACAATTTCTCTGGTACAATGCTTATTTTTTCACTTGATATGCATGCAATATTAATCATGATAGTAGTAATCCTGTTGCTATTTTTGTGTAATTTGATCAGTGACGTTGACTATTCCAGGATTGGTTTGAATTTTTGCAAGCCTTGGCCATTAGCCTACAAGAAGTTTACGTATGTCAGTTTTAAATGAACAATAACGCATGAATTAAGCTCTTGTGCAGTAGCAGCTAGCTGCAAATCATTTTAGGAGATATATGACCGTAAAATGTGTTAAAATGAAATGCATTACAGTAAAAGGAACTGTCTAATAAAATGGGTAAACAATATGGAAGCTTTAAAAACAGCAAAACAATTGTACAGTAAAACAAAAAGAGTTTAATGTCTTGCTAATATCCTAACAGAAAAGGAGTCTACACTTAAAGCAGCTGAGCAGAAACTCTTACAAGAGGGTCTACCAAGCAAGAGGAGAAAGAAAGCACCGAAAAAACTCTTCCTTGATACAGAGGAGGAAACTGTCGAACAAATTCCAAAAGCGGTAATTGGGTTATTTTCTTAACATCAATTTTGATCATATTTTTACATTTCTGTCAGTTTTGTGGTTGGGTTATGAACTACTTCTTCCTACAGGCCAGATGTTGCATCTTGCAGGTTGGTAGTAGTGCCGATAAAGTTAACTCTCAAGTGATTATATTAATAATCATAATAATAATAATAATAATAATAATAATAATAATAACAACAGTACTACTACTACTACTACTACTACTACTAAAAACTTCAGATTAAATACTATAACACATTAATTCTGATTGATATGGTTCCACTTTCATAACATGCATTTGGCTCAGTTTCAGATAGGAAATGGCTAGAGTATCAAGTCAAACAAGTTCCTGTGTGTCCATCAACAGTCAAGGGTGAAGTAAAACATCCAAGTGGACATCGTCCATAACTCTGATGTCGTTCTTACATCTCTCTTCCCTGACCTTTGTCATACAGTAATTATGTGGTTTAGCCTAGCCTAACTTTGGCCATCCCCTTGGTCTACGCTTAGCTTCGTACAAGGGTCTGGCATTTCACCATTGACAAATGATTGCAAGCTAGAGGTGTGAACAGTCGAAGTTTCAAACTATTAAATCTGATCTCAAAATCGCTAACGTTATGCACCAGCTTGGTCGTGAAGTAGGCTAAGATACGGTAACGCTACAACAACAGGCAAAGCCAGGCTAGGTTTAGCCTATTTTGGATCTTGTTTAAGAAGTTAATTTGATATCAGGGGAGTTACTGGAAGTAGGGTACAGGTGGGAATTGGCCCATTTGGGAAGACTAAAGCCAACTGATTAGCATCGGAGGATAAAATGAGGTTTCAACCTACCCTAGCATTCAAGTTGTGATTAAAGGTGATTATTTATGAATAATCATGGCAAAATCATAATTGAAAAAATAAATAAAAAAAAAACATTATTCTTCTAATCGTTTGACAGCACTAATATGTGACTCTAAACTGCCCATGGATGTTTGTGTGTCTGTATGTAAACACTACTGCGTTTTACAAGAAAGTTTCTTGCAACTGGCAGAAAAGGAACTAGTCTTGCAGCTATGAATTTAGACAGATTCTACCCATTTGGGGAAATGCCCTGATTTATAAACAATTGAGTTTTATAATTTATAAACAATTGAGTTTTTCCTTTCTTCAGTTCAGCGGTTCTCTGATTATGACAGTAGGACTTTTAGCTACAGCTTATCATACAGTAGATCATTGAGTCACATTAGACCAGGGGTCTTCAACCTTTTTCAGCCCAAGGACCCCTTGGCTGTGAGAGAGACTGAGCACGGACCCCCACACCTGGCACACCTCAAATCATGCTTATCATTTGAACCGTCAGTCATTAGTGCCTACATGCATGCACGTACGCGCAGGCACACACACACGAACGCACACATTCTAAACATAAGTTATTATTAACAGGGGGGTAACTGCTTTATACAACTCGTTTCTGATAATTCTTTACATAGTGTTGCATAAACTCGCCCTATAATAGAATGAATGTCGCAAGGGTCAACTAAGGTGGATATGTAAGGGATAATCAACGACGCACCGTGCGTTTAGGAAAATAATGCACGTTTTAAGTGTTAATAAGGTCCCGACACCGCAGGCATTATTGCAGTGCATTATTTTCCTATAAACGCACGGCGCGGAGTTGATTATCCCGTTTATACCACTGCTACTATCATTTTCGTTTAATATTGCCGCTGTCTTAGATACAACGTTGCTGTGTTTACCGTTACATTCACATTGGCGAATTAATATTCAAGTGTGAGAAGCTCCGCTTTAACCCTCTCTGGTGGTATAAATTCAGATAAATTCAGGCAAAGCGTAATTTGCTCAACCTGATACAGACAGAGAGCCTCTGCATCTTGTGTAAATATAACTTGTCTTACACAAGGAAACACAAACACACAAGATTATCGTTATCGTTTCATTTTGTTGGTATGACATCGCGGAGAACGTTGGATTAATGAATTCAGGCAGAACGCCTTGCCGTGCAAAGACCTCAGACTCTCATTTAAAAAAAACAAAAAAAACAAAGCAAAACATCACACAGAACAAATAGGCTACCCCGCAAAGTTCAGGGTCCATCAGTCCCGACATTAAGCAAACGAATCAAACAGTCGAAACGTAATTTATCTCCCAGAATGAAAAGAACGAGTTTGTTAATGGTCATGCCGCTGAAAACGAAGCTATTTAACTAATACACGGGGGGGAAAGTGTTCCATTGGGTAACACAATGTTACAGGGATCACATTATCACATGCATGATTCATGGGTAGCCTACAATGTGTTATTTAAAAACGAATATGAAGCGATTTTCATTGAACATTATGTTAACTTTGACAAAATTTTTTGGAAGAGAAAAAAATGCTTCAGACGAAATATTTTCGCGGACCCCCTGCAGTACCTCCGCGGACCCCCTAGGGGTCGCGGACCCCCGGTTGAAGACCCATGCATTAGACCATTGGCATCTCTCTTGTTATAGTCTTGTAAAAGTGACTAAGATTTTCCAAAATTAAAACTTCACTCTTTTGTAGTTGCAACTTATAATTGCTAATGGTCTAATCTGATTCAAAAATCTATGCTAAGCCAGAGTTAAAAGTCCTACCGCCAGATGCAGAGAACAGCTGGAACAAATGCAGAAAGATGCGACTCAACTGTTGAACTCGAGGGCAGGTGGAAAATTAGCATATTTCCCTTAATCGTGGCATATCACTTAAAGTGTAAAATATTGATTTGATCATTTTTACCCAACAGAAAAACTTCAAACTCATCGCCTCAAGACAGTCTGAATTGGAAGTTATTTCCCAGGACCTCAGCCAAGAGGAGACTACTTCAGACAGGAGGCTTGAGGAGGAGATCAGGGCCCTCAGGGAAGAAAACAAGAGACTACGGGACCAGACTACGGGATCTCCTGCAACCAGTGAAGATTTTGACACACAGCTGAAGACTTTGCAGAAGGAGAACGCGAGGCTGCGCACAATGGCAATTAAAGGCAACTATCTATTTTACTGTATATTGAAAAAAGGATTGTTTTAGATAAGTACTGTGTCCTTATTTTTGGTGTTAGTGATCTCTGTTTACATTTTAGGGGGAATTTACAGGTCTAGTTGCCTGACAAGCCAGACTGTATAGTCAGGAGATATATTTTGCTACACTGTGAGACTCCAATAGGAGTGTATATTCACGTCATGTCTTTACAAATTGTTTGGAATCCTGTTGAGATAAAGTTGGCCTTATTTTTCAGAAATTCCATCACTCTTGTCAGCCGTCAAGACCCTCATCAAATCGCAGACTGCAGAGAGTTCCAGCTATGAGGGTGAAAGTGAGTATGAGGCCAGTGTCACTCAATCATCACCCGCAGCCTCACCCGCAACTCCAAAATCAACAACAGTAAGTACATTTTTGTAATGATCAGGTAAAACACAACATGGCAGTGGTGGAATGTAACAAAATTACTGAAAGCAAGTGCTTTTTACTTAAAGCGTAAGTTTGGCGGAAAATGAAAATAAAGCTATTTTCAGGCTTGCTGCTAACTTCTAGCAATGTAATGAAAGCTTTTTGAACCAGCGTTACTCTTTAAGTAGGTTTGTTGATGTGCTAATTCTACTTGCACTTGTACATATTTTGCTTTTTTATTTTTATTTAAGTGCTGAGTTACTTAAAGGGCAAGTTCAGTCAAATTTCAACAAGAACTCTATTGCTCAAGATACTTGAGATTAGCCAATACTGAAGACGCAAGACATTTTGGTCCAACCATATAGATTTCCTTGAACAGAGAATAAGCCCTGGCAGTTAACCCAATAGGACAGTAAACATGCTCCAAATGTCACCCCGAAAGCTATGTAACATCATCAGACACATTACAACACACCACTGTAGTGTTTATGACTACAAATGTCTTAACAAAGTGGTTAAAATTGTGTTTTTATGCAGTGTTGGTTTTGTAAACAAACATTGGGCTGCTTGCATAACCACACAGTTTTAACCACTTTTCCAGCCATTTGTAGCCATACACGTTACAGTTCTGTGTTGTGTCCGATGATGTTGCATATCTTTTGGGGTGATATTTGGAGCATGTTTAAATGTCAGGCCTTCTTCTCTGTTAAAGGACACCTATGGTTGGACCAAAATGTCTTGCGTCTTCAGTATTGGCTAATCTCAAGTAGCTTGAGCAATAGAGTTCTTCTTAAAATTTGACTGAACTTGCCCTTTAAGTACTTATTCCACCACTGATCACTGGTGCTATTCTCAAATGTATTTATTTGTACCTGTGTGTCTTTCCTTTTTTCCTTTCCTTTAATTAATTAGGTGCAACTTGGCAATGGCGTCACTATATCAGCGCATTGCTGGGAAACAGCCAGAGCCCAAGCTACAGCAACAGGAATGGCCCGCACCCTTCTCCTTGGCCTCTTCGGTCAGGAGGTCCTCCTCAGGTCCAACTTGACTGGAGGGGCCAATAAGTTGGACCCATTAGCAGAGCGACGTCAGGCTTTGGACCCTGTAAAGCTGCAAGCTTTACTCGGTAAGACAGTATATCATGTAATATTATGATCAGTGGTAAAGTTAACAACTACTATTATTCACTAATCAGTGAATAAATCACTAACAACTTGCACATTGGGGCAGAATTTTGAACTGTATTTTTTATTTTGTTTTATCTTAACATACTCCATGTTGCCACCACAAAAAACAATGAAACATCAACAGACACCTTACAACACATAACTGTATTATGTACGACTACAAATGGCTGAACACCAGGTCAACCATGCGCTTTGGGAAACGTTTGTTGTACAGGCCAAAGTTTCGCAGAGCTTTGAAAGTTGATGGTAATCACGCTAGTCCTGTGGTTCCACAAGTCAAAATCTGTCGTTCTTTCTTGAAATCATGGTGACTTGCATCTACAGCGCAGATGAATCAACCTACTTATTTTAGTTGTCAGTTAAAAAAGGTAGTATTTTCCTGGTTTGAGGTGCAGTATAGTGGCTTGGTTATGGTCTGCTCATTCATCTGCAGAGTTTAAATGAATGCTGAATGATGTATATGGGTTTTTTCTCAGCATACGATACCAACTGTTAAAAAATAAATTCTTCTGTTTTTGTGGTGACAACATGTTAAGATAAAAAAAAAATACAGTTCAAAATTCTGCCCCAATGGGCTAGTTGTTAGTGATAATTCTCTGTTCAAGGAAACCTATATGGTTGGACAAAAATGTCTTGCGTCTTCAGTATTGGCTATTCTTAAAGCAATAGTTCGGAATTTTGGACATAGGACCTAATTTCCAACTCAGTCTGGGTGATATAGGTCGGTGAAGACCATTTTCAGTGAATTTCTGCCCTTCCTACGAGTTGCAGCGTTCATCTCGTGCTAATCTGGTGCCAAGATAACGCAAGTCAACGGTAACATCCAGCCTGCCACTGAAAACACTCCACAGAACACCCGAAACAAATAAATTTTAACGTCAGACTATCGATGCACATGCCTAGTGTTGATAGAACCATGTTAGAAATAAAACGAACCTTGCATCGCATTGCAATAGCCTACGTTGTTCCACCCTGTATGGCAGTGGCGGATTGATATTGAGAAAATAGTCCCTCAAAATGTAATAAATCATTGAGTTGCAAGGTTAGTTTTATTTCTAAAATTATTCTATCAACACGGACATGTATATCGATAGTCCGACGATTTAATTGACTTGTCTCGGGTGTGCGGTGGAGTGAGTAAGACTGTTGTTGATGTCAGACTGATGTTACCGTAGAAATGTGTTAGCTCAAAACCAGCGTTAGCAAAGGGGGACGCTGCAACTGAAGGAAGGGGCTAAACGCGATAAAAACGGTCTCCACCGACCTATATCACCTCGGTAAAGTTGGAAATGAGGTCCTATGTCCAAAATTCCGAACTATTCCTTTAAGTAACTTGAGCAATAGAGCTCTTGTTGAAATTGAATGAAGTTGCCCTTTAACCCATAACATGATTTCCATTACAGAAGTAGATTTCATATGCAATCTTGGTTGTTAAAATTCTTTTTTGTTATGAATGAGTAATGAATGTCTACAGAACGTTATGTCTGAGACACTCTGCCTCTCTGTGATGGTCTTTTATGTACATTTATTTTGGCAGTTAATATAATTAATTGTGATAGTGTGCTGTGTTTATGTGGGGAGAGGGGTGGGTGGTTTCTTTTTGCAAAAATCAGATGATAACATTTTGGATGTCTTTCCTATTGTCTTTTACAGATGCAGTTATGGCTAAACATCCAGGCGTCAAGGTCCCCGAGTTAAGAACCGCACTAAACAGGAGGATGTGCGAGCTACGCCACCAAGAGAAAAAGAAGTCCTCTCTGTAAAGTTGAGAGACAGTTGCGTTGTGTTAGCGTTGTGAATTTCATGTTCATTTATTCAAGTTAGCTAACAATTAAAGGAATATTCCACCTCTTTATGAAAATCGTTTATTCACTCTCTTACCTGGAGTTACATATGTGGGTGTAAGCATTTTGATCTCAGTGCATGTGCTTACCTATTCTGGCAACCCCAATTGTACATGTACAGTACCTTAGCTTAGACACTTTAAAATAAAGCTATAAAATTGGGGCTGCTGGACAGGGAAAACGCATACACTAAGATCAAAATGCTTACACCCACATATGTAACTCCAGGTAAGAGAGTGAATAAACAATTTTCATAAAGAGGTGGAATATTCCTTTAATTGTTTATTTGCTTAATATTTGTGTGTGTGTGTGTGTGTGTGTGTGTGTGTGTGTGTGTGTGTGTGTGTGTGTGTGTGTGTGTGTGTGTGTAGATGTGCTTTTGAAAGCCTAAGTGTTACATTAGGCAACATTTTCTGAGCTGAAACTGACCGTTGTAATTAATAAAGTCTCATTTTCTGAAATAAGCAGCTCTTGGCTAGATTTGTCACAATATTTTGAATGTAGCCTAGTCTGTCATGATCATTTCACACAAAGAAATATGTAACCTGAAACTTTTCTGACCAAAATTGCCAACAGAGGACAGCTGTTGATTGGAGAACTTTGGCATAGTTTTGTTCATACATATATACATGCATATATTTTTCAATATATTTAAGACATATTTCCATATAAACCAGATTATATTACCTTGTATATTTTGCAATATATTTAAAACATTTCCATATAAATCAGATTATATTGCCTTGTATATTTTTCAATATATTTAAGACATATTTCCATATAAACCAGATTATATTACCTTGTATATTTTGCAATACATTTAAAACATTTCCATATAAATCAGATTATATTACCTTGTATATTTTTCAATATATTTAAGACATATGTCCATACAAATCAGATTATATTTCCTTGTACATTGAGGTATATTCTCCCATAATTTGACGTTACTTATTTACATATATTTACAATGCTTCCCAATATATAATCTCATATAATGTGAGACATATTATAATATATATAACAATATATTAAATAGTATAACAATGTATTTGTCCAATGTATGAAAACGGCAATAATCGTAGTATTATCATATACTGCAAAATATAACGTGTACATATATAATATATTATTATGTAATATATAATACAATATATATCTATATAAATATCACAATATATGAATACACATTAAATATACTGTCACATCATATATTGGGAAATATATTTTTGTTGCGTAAGGGGAATGCATGGATAACTCTCTCCAGAGCACTGCGGGGCACTATAGAGATTCATTGTCAAATGTTGTGGAAGAAGGTGAGACTTGTCTCAGCACATATTAAATCATATCTACAGGGTGTAAGATCCTAGAAAATATATAGGTTAGGCTCAGCCTAGGCTGTTTCTTACTGTATTTACCCATAAGGTACAGGCCAACTAGGCTTATGCGTACATTTAAGTGTATGATGCCTCATTTACATATTTGTACATGATATTTTAAAAAAACTTGCAATACAAAAAAGTATTGCCTTAATGTAAATAATCATCTGAGGAATTTTTGTGGGGATATCTATTTGTTAAAATTTACCCTATTCACCCCAAAATATATTCGTCCATAGACTTATAATGGGGACACTACATGTCTGTAAACCCCCTTTGCCCCTATGGTTCTCGAGATATTCACAGAAAACTGTGTCTGGCCATCTACAGGCCAGTTGGTGTACAATCACTAAATCTACACATAAATTAATTTATTGTATGGCCCCCCATGAACAGAGTTCCACGAAACTTTGCATGCTTTCAGAGGGTTTCATAATGATCCTACACATGTTGTGCAGTTTTGGCCATGTCAACCAGAGTTACCAGCGATTACAACACCTCATTTTTGCTTTTTCATTTTTAACTAGGTGGTGTTATACATGAAATGAGTGGTTATGGGATGGATTGACATGGCCCCTCAAGGCCAACATACAAAAAAGGTGGTCCTATAGGCCGTACAGTTCTCAGAAAACTGTGAATACAGATACATAAAACACACATACATGTACACTGTTAAAAATTTCTGCCAATTTACAGCAATATTTTACAGGAATCATCTGTGTTTACTAAAATACAACAGATAACTGTAAAGAGAAGTGCATTTTGGGACATGCAAACTATGTGTCTGATTATACAGAAATGAACTGTAATTTGCAAAGCACTATTGGAAAAGAACATGGAAAATGGCTGGGGTTACAGGCTGCTCCTGTACTTTTTAAATTGAGAAGACCGTTGGGTTTTTGATTCTGGATACCGTTACGTTATCTCAGACACACGGATTTCTTCTGAGAAGTACGTGGTAAGTTGAATCTCATATTTTCCTTATATCATAAAGTGCATAGTGATTGTAATCGAGTTAGCTAATTTATTTGGAAAAATAAAGTCGACGTTGTTGCTTTGTGTTCTGTTCTATTTTGTTACGTTCTTATTTGGCTAAATGTATGCTAACTAATAGGCTATGTAGCTCTAATGTTAGCCATTTTGCTATGGCACAAAGCCTTATTTTTTCAAAAGCATATTCCAGTGTTCCCCATAACATGTTTTTCTGGAAGCACATAATCTAACGTTACTAAAATGTCGGTTATTAAACATAGCTTCTAGCCCAGACATAGCTTCCAGCTATATGTTGCTAGCTACCAGCCCGGGTAAGGTCCGTGAAAAGTACAGGCTAGTCAACAGCCTATTTTAGCATAATATACTGCACGCAAATCAACATCGTTGGTTTATTTTGAAAGCGACTGCTATTTTTACGTCCATGCTTTACTTGTGCGTGGATGCATATGACGTTAACATGTGCTAATATAGTTAATGCTTCGACATGAATGTGTAGCAGCTAATTCTTCCGAAGTTGTGTGTCTCCTGTGCCTGCATGGCTCACCACCGCAACGGTAATGTCTAACTCCTACTGCTGCTTGGTGACGATACGAAGTGCTGATTTAAAATCTTTACTGACAGATAACTGCTAGACAGTTTATAATCGGATAACCCCATCATTGCAACCAAAAGTTTATTTGTGTTGTGTTACTACCCACAGGTTGATTGCTTGAAGTAGCTGGCTCAACGCACCGGGCGAGTTGACCTATCACATTCGTGTGTAATGACGTAAGTTATTTCTGGTCTTTAAATTATTGCAAAAACATAGCCTACATTTTCCAAATAGTTTCTTTTTGAATGTTGATTAACTAGTGACATTGCCTACTATTGCCTGCTCCACATTTTCATAGTCTAATTCTGTATAGAGTTAATGTGATGCCTACTTGAAATAATTGCTGAATGTTGATTAAATGGTGGCAAAGGCCTGTTTGTATTGACTTCACATGTTCATGGCCTGGCCTAATTACATAGTTATTATAATATTTGTATTTGAAAACTGAAAAAATACTGGGTTTAACACTGGGCATAGTTTAAATACTGTTGTTTTTACTTGGCTATGCCTCCCTCACATTTTCATCTGTACAGTGGCAACCAAAACTTTACAATGTACATGTATTATTTGCAGCCTACTATAGCCTACAGTAGCCTACATTGTTAGTTTAATTTGTCTGATGTAAGTTAACACCATTCTATGACCCCCCTCTAGATGCAGTATCGTTACTTCTCCAAAAGCAACAGGAGAACGTATTGTGGCCACTTCACTTGAACAGATAGTTAAGACAGAGGATGCATCACACGGGAGAGCACCATCCACTACTACGGTCCAAAGCAGCACACTGGCCAGCCAGCCGGACAGCTACAACAACCTATGAGATGACATAATGCATGACAGGACACTGAATGGGATTCATATTGTACTGTATACATGAAGCTCTTGAAGACCCAACTCTTCCAAAGAGCAAGTGGATGGTTTCCACTGAAGGACAAATCATATGTGAAGGGTCCTCATTCTTCCCTGGGCTGGCTGTTCTGTTGGATGTGTTATGTTTCTAATTATGTGTTCAACCTGGAATACCAGGATGAACTTGCATCAACCCTTGTGTTTATTCAAAGGTGAATGAATATTGTTGATTGACTTGTTTATTGGTATTTTTGTAGATGCTTCATCGAGATCAACTCAGAGGCACACACACACACACACACACACACACACACACACACACACACACACACACACACACACACACACACACACACACACACACACACCATTTCATGTCAGTGAACACATACACTGTTTTGCCAAAAGTATTGGGTCACCTGCCTTGACTCACATATGAATTTAAGTGACATCCCATTCTTAATCCTTAGGGTGTGTGAATTTGTATAGTGTGTTTATGGGAATTTTTTGACCATTCTTCCAGAAGCGCATTTGTGCGGTTACACACTGATGTTGGGAGAGGAGACTGGCTCTCAGTCTCTGCTCTAATTCATCCCAAAGGTCTTTATGGACCTTGCTTTGCGCCCTGATACGCTGTCATGTTGGAACAGGAAGGGGCCATCCCTGAGCTGGGTTTGGCCCCTTAATTCCAGTGAAAGGAGCTCTGAATGTTTCAGCATTAACCAAGAGACTTTGGATTCCATGCTCCAAACTTTGTGGGAACAGTTTGGGGATGGCCCCTTCCTGATACACAAACAATGAGCATTGCATAGGTGTCCCGCAAAGAACTTTCTTCTGTATGCTTATGTGCAAACATGTAATGTTTTATAATTGTGCTAATAAATTTGCATTGTTTTGCAATTTGCATTGCAGTCATTAATTTCACCAAATGAATGGTTCTTATATCCAGAAACAGCATTTTACTGTAATTTAGGTTCCTGTAAAATTACAGTAAAGTACTGGCAGCAATTATTCCAATAACTGACTGTATTTGTACAGTAAAATACTGTAATATTGCATACAGTGACTTCCTGTAATTACTTTTTACAGTATCAATACTGTACAAATACAGTCAGTTATTGGAATAATTGCTGCCAGTACTTTACTGTAATTTTACAGGGTTTTTTTTAACAGTGCGCAAGCAGACACACACAGTCACACATCCCATTACCCCCACCACACACACTCAAGTGAAAACTCACAGACAGAGAAGCACACATACACAAAAGCAAGCACACACATGCACACACTCATTTACATACACAAAAGTTGCAGTAGGGGATGCAGTAGGTCGGAGATGGAATCAAATTGACAAGCATGATTCATTTTTGCGGAGAGAATGTGCAGGACTGAGCGGCGGTCATATTTTGTACCGCTTTGTGGTAAGTCTAGTTTCAAAAATCATAAATCAGTGCTAACATATCTGATCCTCACTGTAGGCTATAGCCAAATCCTCAGCTCCCGCTCCATTAACTCTCTCAATGCTGAAAAGTTCACTGATTTTTTGGCTATTGATGTTACAACCTCCATTTTAACTGTGAGTTAACCCTCCTCTAGCACAGATGAATTGCTGTCTTTTTTCCAACTCAATTTTAGATTATATTGCATCCCTTAAGCTTAGACGTCCCAAACTCAAATCACAATGGTTCTCAGGCAGGCCTGTCGGAGAGCTGAGAGGAAGTGGAAGAAAGCCATCTCTGTCTCTTTCCACATTTTTAGGAACTCACAACAACTTTCCAGACAGCAGCTAAAACAGCCAGAGCTAGCACTAGGCTACCAAACACATTCCGCCTGAATGAATGCCATTTCTGTCCCAAGGGGATTATGTACATTTTAACACAAATGTTTTACCCCAAAGCCACTTTTTATTGTTAACTAGTAACCACTGCATACTAACTAGGTGCAAATTCCAGGTACATTGTTCAGAACATAGGACAAAAACACCTTAATACACTGAATATCAGCCTTTTTGTGCTGTCCCCGATGCTAAAATCTAAATTTTACCATGAAATATTATTCCTAAAATCACTCTGAAATCTTCTTTTCTTTTTATTCTGATGTACATCTATGTCCCAACCAAAGATCATAGAGCGCTACGCGTAGCGCTCTATGATCTTTGGTCCCAACTATGTGTAGGCTATAACATGTATTTTTCATAAGAAATTAATATTTTTTTTAATTTAAAATACTAATTATAGGTGCGTCCTCAGGTTTTGACTCATTCGTGTTACCCCATCATATTTTCCCTCCTAAAAAAAGAGTATTCGACAAATCACATATTTAGTTGAAAATTAGATCATTAAGCCTTCTGAAGGCCAAAGGAAGGCCAAAAGTAAGTTCTTTCATTTTTATTTCTTGAATATCTTATGAAATTGTACATCTGACAGACTCGGTCAATCTAAAATTTCTTTCCTGTTACCGAAATTATTTTTTAAAGTAATCGATAACATCAAAAAATATTGAGTGATATTAAAGCATTAGTATGTGTTCAATGTCCTCATGAAGTTAGAATAGACATCAGGTGCCCATAATTAATTTATTTCCATATTTTATGCAAAAAAATCATTGCTGTTATACTCAGTGCTGTTACTTTTACTAAGAATAATAGCACTGAAAGCCATACAAAAAATGAAAATAGTCCCTTGAGTTTAACCAAAACATTTTTTGAATACTTTCATTTGTGTGTTGATAGATTCTGTGAAAAAAATTCCTAAAAAAATTAGTTTATTATGACCGCCGCTAGCGTAGCTAGCGAAGCGGTCATATAGTTGTTGTCAAAGTTTTTTTTTTTTTTTTTTTTTTATTCTTTTTTCCCGTCATTTTTCGTCAACGATTCCCGGGACACCGTAACACCGGAGCGCATGAAACTTGGTGGGCATGTAGCCCCAGTAGAGTTCTATGGAAAATTTTCGTTTCGTCCCCGGGGGTCACTCCACCCCCGCGCTGCCCCCGCCCGAAGCCCAAAAATGACAGTTTTTCCTACATAACTACCTGAACCGTGGCACCGAGGATGACAAAATGTTTATGGTATGTTGTTCTCTAGAGCTTGCATCAACTTAGCTTATAACCAGTCATTTGTGATTTGCCCCCCCATCGTAAAAATTGAAAATGCAATGTAATATTGCTTTAATTGCCCATATCTTCAGATGAGATGTTATGAACTGCACCAAATTTCATGTGTATGATTAACCTGACACCCTCTGGGAGTAAGCCAAGTTTTGTGGAATTTCATCCATGGGGGGCTATAAAATAAATGGATTTATGTGTACATTCAGGACTGTATACCCATCGGCCAGTAGATGGTGGTATTATCTGGAGTCTAAATCCCCCCCTGGGGATTTCAAAAACTGTTCCAAACATCTCAATCTCTGCTAGTTTTTGTCCTAGAAAC
The DNA here is from genome assembly GCF_963854185.1 of Sardina pilchardus. NCBI lineage: Eukaryota > Metazoa > Chordata > Actinopteri > Clupeiformes > Clupeidae > Sardina > Sardina pilchardus. The sequence continues at coordinate 2,588,025 of NC_085006.1, forward strand.
ATATAAGTGACACCATTAGAAACCTTTAATCAACTAGTTTCCAAATATGTTTTAAAAGAGAATGGTTGCTCTGGGTGCAACAAACATGCAGGAACACACACACACACACACACACACACACACACACACATAAATACACACACACACACACATACCTACACACACACGCACCACTACATACACACATGTACATAAAACATTATACAAACACATGCACAAACACGCCCACACGCATGCGCACATACACCCTTACACACACACACACACACACACCTACACACACACACACACACACATGCACACACACATCTTTGAGTACATTTTGTGAGACCACCGGAGCTGAGAAGTGAGTGTGTGTGTGATGTACTATAGTGTGTGGGTGCGTTTCTGTGTGCCCATCTGTGTGTTTGCATGTGTGTATATGTGTGTATGTGCATGTTCTGTGTGTGTTCTCTTTCTTTCTCTCTCTCTCTCTCTCTCTGTGTCTGTGTTATCTGTGTGTATTCTGTGTGTGTTCTCTCTTTCTCTCTCTCTCTCTCTGGGTGTGCCTGTGTGTGTGTGTGTGTGTGTGTGTGTGTGTGTGTGTGCGAGTGTGTGTGTGTGAGTGTGTGCCTGTGTATGTGTGTTTGTGTGTGTGTGTGTGTGTGCACACGCGCGCATGTGAGTGTGTGTGTGTGTGTGTTATCTGATATTGGAGTGACAGTGACGGCAGAGAACACAGTGAACATATACTCAGAGACACATTAAACACACACACAAGCAGACACACACTCACACTAGACAGAGAAGCACTCATACACAAAAGCAAGCGCACACATGCACACACTCATTTACATACATAAAAGTTGCAGTAGGGATGGAGTAGGCGATGGAAACACAAGCGTGATTGATATTTGCGGAGAGAATGTGCAGGACTGAGCGGCGGTCATATTGTGTATCGCTTTGCGGTACATCTAGTTTTTGGAGGTTTTCAACTAGCAAATGGCACTCATTCGGTGGAATGTCCCTAAGACTCAGTGTCAGTAGCTTTACTGCAGCACAAGGGGTTGCAGCTTATTTGACCTGTGTCATTTCATGAACTACACTGTTATACACACATGAAACCCTCAACTTATCTATGATGTTGATCTCAAATCACAAAAGATGCCTTTGACACCATCAGCCATCAGGACATCCTCAAGACCTGCTCAGTCGTTGCTTAAAAAACACAATTAGCAAATTCTCCAAAAAACTACCGCCCCATCTCAAAAAAAGTGAATGAAGAAAGACAGACCAATTCTCAGTTCACAAGGCCTAGGCCTGGTTTGGTGTCAGCCAGTCTAATTTGTCTTCATTCAATTTGACCCACTACAATGAAGATTCTACAATAACAACAAATAAACACTGTCTGAAGTTATCACTTTTCTATTGATGCTGTTAACAGCTGCTGGCTTTCTGTTTTGTTTTGACTTGCTTGCTCCATGAACTGTGAGCGGCAAAACCGTTCACCATACATGGCCATTCTTCCTGTTGATTGCGGTGGCGCGCGGAAGTACCTGAAAAAGGAGCAAGCCGTACTGCTGGCTCTGGTTGCTTGGTTGCGCACTGCGAGATTAGGTGTGCGACATTTGCAGTAACCTCGCGCTAATAATCTGCAACTGAACACGGAACTGGGTGTTCAAACGGTAACGTTTAAGGAAAATTGTTATAGCAGTGTAATATTAATTCCCAACGTTATCTAAACGGCACGGTAATGCTAGAGTGCATGGGTAGACCATTGTGTGGTTGTTTATTTGAATAGCTGATTTGGCTACTCTGGTTAGCCTAGCTTAGTTATTGCTAGTGAGTTAACGTGAAGTCAGCCTGTCGCTGTCTTGCTTTGTAGAGGGGCCTATTCATTTGAATCTTTCTATCAGATTATTTGCCTTTGTTACTGTCAAATTTGTATATATGAATGATTCTCATCAGACGACGATGAGCATCGTGTGGTGTTGTATTGTGTCTGAAGATGATTTATTTAATATTTATAGCCTGTTTACTATGTCGGTTTATAGCTAGGCTAAGGTTAGCTGTAAACGTGACCGAATGTTGCCGTCAACATGCTTCCTTGTAGCTGATATGCCTTGCGAGGCTAACTGTCTGGTTGGTAACGTTAACCAATAGCATCTGACCATGGTGTATAGATGCAACATTGGTCAGTTCAGTAGTTATGTAATTTAAGACGAAATCAATAACATAGAAAAACCAAGCTATATTGTTGCCCTGTCGCGTATCTTAGTGTGCCTTTAGTAATAAACTTAAGTTAGCGAGTGAGCTAACAAGCTAACAGGATTCCGGCTGAACCATAACATGGCAACAACCAAAGCATCTATCAGACTTCTACTCTCAGGAAAGTTGAAGTACTAGTATATTGTTTTTAGAGTAACATGTCGTGTTTTAATGTTTAGGAGGGCGATGTCTTACTACTCATCATCCCGAAGTTCCTCTCGGAACTTGGAATGTAAAGTTTACGTTGGAGACTTGGGTAATGGAGCTGCAAAAGGCGAATTGGAGCGGGCGTTCAGCTACTATGGCCCTCTGCGCAGCGTCTGGGTGGCCAGGAACCCTCCAGGATTTGCGTTTGTGGAATATGAAGACAACCGTGACGCTGAGGATGCTGTGAAGGGCATGGATGGAAAGTAAGCAAGACGAATCCTCTGCTTTGGACTATAACAGATTTTTGAGTTCCAAGTTGGTCCTCTCCTGTATTTGCCTCTGACACTAACATATTGCCTATGCATATTGAGACATGGCTAGTTGCACTGTTGCCAAGCACCATATCAAATGCACTTTTTAGAATGGTGCTGATTTTGTCCCCATCTTCCTGATTGCTGTCATATCTGTCTTTTCCCAGAGTACTTTGTGGATCACGCATACGGGTGGAGCTGTCTACAGGTTTGTCCCGGAAGTCTCGTTATGGTCGACCTGGCCGCCGCTCTTTTGACCCAAATGATCGATGCTACCAGTGTGGTGATCGGGGGCACTATGCCTATGACTGCTACCGTTTCAGCAAGAGGGGAGGCAGTCGTCGCAGCAGGTGAGACCACCACTTCATCTTCAGCACCCCGCCTCCCAAGGCCTTATGATCATGTTATTATACATGATTTAGAAAGTATATATTATATATGGTGTCTTCCCTCCCCCAGGTCCCGTTCTAGATCCAGGTCTCGCTCTAGGTCCAGGGGACGAAGGTACCGCTCGCGGTCTCGCAGTCGTAGCAATGAAAGGTAATCGCTCCACCACCAATTCATGTTGTTTCTACCACGTTATGTGAGTGATCTGCTGATGTATATGTCTTCTTTTCCTCTCAGGAGGTACCGGTCACCATCTTACGCCAGGCGCCGTAGCAGGTAAGAAAATGCCAGAGAGATTATTGCTTTATACTGTATATTGTGAACTGGAGAAAAGCAGGTCCACACTTTTGAGGGAAAGCATCAGCTATGTTTGATATCACCTCCCAGGTTTGCATTGTGCAGAATAACATTGACTATGACAATGATCATGTATGATACGCATGTATTGTCAATAAACTTTTGGTATGTTTATGTAATGTATCTTTTAAAATCTTATAATCGAATTTTTTTTTGGCAATATAAACTAAATTGCGGGACTAACATTCATCAATGCTGATGTTAATTTACAGAATTGCCATTTTTATATGTAGAACAATTCTGGGTTAAAAATGGCTTAGTTCGCTGCCCAAACATATAATGAAGGGTTTGAGTGTTCTCTAAGTTGTGATGTCTGTATAGTAAACCGTCAGTCTATTGCCCTTTTTTTGTCATTAATGTCAGAATTCTCTATTCCTCTGCCCCTTTTAAAGGTCTGCCTCTCCTGCACGATCTAAGTCTAGGACTCCTGTACGGAGGTAAGCAGTAACTTGAGATTCTATTGAGTACTGAAGTGTGACGTTCCATTTTCATGACTGCAGTGTCACGGGATCTAAAGAAACTTTCCAAGTGGTATAAATAGCATTGGATTTAGATATGTGGCATCATATCTAGCTAATAAGTTGTTTTTAAATGTAGGCTATAACCGGGCAGCAGCATAGCTACATAACAGATTCCCTGGCAGGTGTAATAGAAAGAAACAAAATTGCAGTGGATATTTCACGTCTTATGTGTGCTATATGAATAAATGTGACTTGACTTGACTTGACTTATCAAAGACTGGTGGCTGTTAAGTGTGACGTTTTTTGCCTCTAAAATAAAGGCAAGGTCTCTCTTTTTTTTCTACGGAGGAAACCCATGCTAAAATAAAGCTCTGTAGCCACAAATTTGATCGTGTTGATATGTTGTAGTATGTGATTCCTTCAGTGTAACAACTACTGTCTTCGAAACATTGTAAAATGGTTGAAATAGATTAAGAAAGCCACTGCTATGGTGACTACTATGGTTAGATTGGTTTGTTTAGATCCAGTGAAGTTGCTGCCTTGACAACACTACGTCATGGCTTTGGTACTCCTATTGGGAGTTACTTCAGTGCAGCACCTAATGTAAGGGCCAGTGATCTAGGCAAGCAAAGATGTATGTAAACATGTTGTTTTTTCCCCCCACTTGCCTCAGTCGTTCGCGTTCTCGTTCACGGTCTGCATCACGTCCACGTGGTCGATCTGCATCACATCCACGTGGTCGATCTGCATCCCGCTCCCGATCCAGGTCACGCACCCCCAGTGCTAAGAGAAACAGGTAAGAATCAGCTCCACTTGCTGTGACCGGAAGTGCCAGGATTTCAAAGAGTAGGCTGTGTTTTTGCTCAGAATTGTAATAAAAAATAGAAAATATAGTATTTTTAATGTACATGTTTATTTTTGCAAATGTTCTTTAGCCACTCACTCTTAATTAAAAAGAAGGTTACTGCTACTTCATGTTAGATTCAGTGGTTTCACAGTCAGGTTAGGCTTGCTTGAATAAGTTGAGGCTAGCTTTTCAGTTGGCCTTGACTACATGGCAGAGATGAACCGTCGCCTGAACTTCGCTGACATCCCAGAACGCACCGAGCTACACATGTGACGATGGACAGCCGTCGATGGAAATGGGTGAAAGAGGTCAGGTGTAGGGTGGGGATAGTAAGGGTTAGTCAGGGAAGATAGTAATGTTTCCCTTCAGAAACAAATGTTAGGGATAGTCTTTCAGATCCCCAAGAATTTCTATCTTTAATTGCCTGTTTTTTTAGATACATATAGTAATAAAAGCTTAGAATGACTGCTTAGCTATAAAGGCAAACACAGCTTAGACTCCAAGAGGCACTTATTGGGTAAGGGGATATAGAGGGCAGGAGGGGGGCAACAGGGCGTGGTCTTCTCTCTTGTCTTCCCCCCAGATCCATCCTCATATTGATTAGCCGCAGGGTGCATCAGAGAACCCCCCTCCCAAATCCAAAAGAGAGAATCGGCTCGTGATCATACTCCGTTGACCAATTGCTCCAGGCTGTTCCCTTTTTTTTTCTAAAGAGTGTGGGAGTCGACGGCTCAAGCACTGACCAGGGTTCATCCTTGCTGTGTAAAACGTCCTTCGGGAGGGTGAGAAAATGCCCTGAGATCAGCCTCCGCCACGGTGGTTTCATGAGGTCGTCCGACGCACGTTCTGACCAAGACGCTCCTATCTGCACACACACACAGTTGTTCCACCTACCCCATCCCCTCCCAGAAATCCATGCACTACTACTACCGACTACCACATCTACTGCAAACCAGTGCTACGCTGAGAGAGAGCTCAGTCGACCAGTTATGGTCCCCCACACCTTCAAATCTGCGGCCTCAATGCTTAGCTTCTCTGAGGGTGTGTGTGAGAGAGAGAGAAAGAGGGAAAGGAGAGCTGACGAGAGATCAGTCTTCAAGACCCTCCGAGTGTGTCTTCAAGTTCTAGCATCCGTCGCTTCTCTGTACATGTTGTTTCTGCCACTGTCTTCAAAGGTAAAGAAAAACCCCAAGAGTCGCTGTTATTCTTGATCAGAACCGAACCTTTTATTCACTTGTGCTCTTTTTGTATTGACCTACTCAGAGCATGCATTGTCTTGTCAAAGTTCGTGTGTGTGTGTGTGTGTGTGTGTGTGTGTGTGTGTGTGCGTGCGTGCGTGCGTGCGTGCGTGCGTGCATGAGTGGGAAGAACATAAGACTTGATTCTATTAATAACTTTGGAGGTGGCCCTGCAACCTATGTTAGGGCTAAACATAGATTTTACACATAGCTTCACTAATGTTGTTCATGCTAATGGTGTTAGGGTGTGATTGATAAAGATTGCTGAGAGTTAATGTCTTTGAGTTAATGCCTTGTATGGCCATAGAGTCTCTGTAGTGTTCTTTCTTTTGTGATATTGCAAGGTGAAGTCATGATGGTGAGCATTGTCCAATTATTTGGTTGTGTAACTTGTAGGCTAACAAGGCTAACTTGTAACCTTTTTTTTGTTTTGTAGTATTTCTCTGAGGGCAGATGTGTCTATTAATCCCATACAGTCAAAACCTAAAGTAATTTTAACCCAATGATGTGGTTGTAGTGTAAGGGATTTAAGGATGGGTCAGAATCTTAGCTTGAGTATCCTAAGACATGTTCATGGAAAGGTATGACTGGCAGTGAAAGGGGGTTGGTGGGTTGAGGTTCATCCCACCCCAGATACTGCTAATAGATGCAGGTCAGAGTGGTTTCTGTGAATTGTAATTGATTGCTGACATTTTCACAACTGCATTAACACCTCTCTGTGTTTGTTTCAGCCGTTCCCGCTCTCCCAGCCCGAAGAAGAGCCCCACTCCTGGAACAGACTGATAGGAGATGAAACCTAACCCAAACCCCCTATCTCCCTCTTTTTTTCCCCCAAAGCTGTCTTCTTTCCCCCCAAGGACTACTGTTCGTGTTAAGTCTCACCCGCATACAAATGTAAAAATGAATGTCCTTGATCTACCAATTAATTACCAACTCTTTTTTTTGTCATTGTGTACAAGGCTGAAGTAGAAAGGACAGTGGCTTTGGTCAGTGATTGTTTTTACCAGTTTGAATTTTTACAACATGCCACATTTGTTGAGCCTTTCTTTTATGACAATGTTATTTAATTAAAGAAACAAAAAGAGGGCTGTGTTCAACATTTTATTTTTGCTGGATGTTTAGTATGGTTTTGAAATAAATCAGTCCATTACCACTGACTTGCCTATTTATTTTATGTTAACCTGTTTGAATGAAAGTGACTAGTATCATGTTATTATGCGTGCATTTAGCATGTGAAATTGATATTATCCCAACCTTTTGTCCCGTAAACCTGTTTTTCTTCAACGACACTTTCTATTACCAAGGGGAATTAGTACTTTTTGCATAAGGCATTTTCATCACAAAGAATAAGAACATGGGGGTGAGTGAAGGACATAACAGAAACCAGGTAGGCTAAATCTGATGTCTTGCGGAGGATACGCACGCACTGATCAGTCTTGAGCAGGTCTTGAGTGATGAACTAGTTAGCCATTACGATAATAATAAAAAAAAATGTTCAAAACATTTTTCATCGGTGCTAGTCGTCATACGAATGCACGTTGTGGGATTCTGCATTCTGCAAACAGCGTAAGTATGAGTCTTGTTTGTAGTTAATTCTTAACGGAAAATAACTACCTTACATTTCTTGATTTCCCTTATCTATCTATCTATCTATCTATCTATCTATCTATCATCGAGTGAAACAAACAGATAGGCATAGGCAGAGCTATGGCTCTGGGCATAGGCATAATGGTGATACAGTTTGAAACTCAAATTTGGCTACGCCCCAGCAGTGAAGGTCATAATCTCATCTCAACATGTCGCCTTAGTTGAGGGGGTTGTTCTGGTTGCGTTGTTTGATTGTTATTGGGTAGGAGATCGGCATATTCAAATTGATATGCGAGTGGGCCAATTGGGTGTTGGGCTTGCTGTTGGAGGGAGTGGTTAGTAGATCTGTTTCACCGTTCGTCCATTTCGTTACCAGTGTGAGACCGTGTATTTAGCTAGCATAACGGGGACAAGATGGCTGCGACAGGTCGTTACTACAGCGAAGGCGGCAGAGCAACGAAAAGGCAAAAAACCGAAAACGACGGGATGGTAATAACTAAACCCCATTTATATCTGAAACTAATGAACTATGAAATAATTGTATGGTTTCATCCTACACTAAGAAGGAAAAATATTGCGTTGCCCGCAATGCAAGATGCGACAAACACTAACATGACCGCAATGCTAGCTAGGAAGCAAACTAGCAGGACAGTCGATGAGACGCGCTTAAATTTCGCATTTACACGAGTTGACCTGACGCCAGTTAAATCTGCGGTTCACAATATTGAATACGGCTTTGTAGAGGGCATACAAGATCAGAGGAGTTTATCAATTGTTCTGTGTGTTGGTTAGATAGTTTGCTAACGTTAAATCTTAGCCGGCGATTACTAATGCTCGATGGCTAACGTTGACCTAACGCGGCTTTGTTTGCAGAATGAATGGCCCGTAGTCGGCCCACGTTTTGTAGTCGTTGCAATTTAATTACAGATGCATATACTATGCTCCCCGTCTTATATATATTTATTTAGCAGATTATTATCTTTTTCCATATTGAGTTCTCCTGAATGTGATTATTTTCTTAATTTTTTTTAAAATCAACGTAACGTTAACGGCCTCTTGGAGGGGGGGATTCCGAACGCTAGCATATTTAGCTATTAGGCTTGGCTAGCATTAGCTTTGGCCTAATGTTAACATTTTCACGTGACTCTGTTGAACTTAAACATTGTGCACTCGCTGTATTGCTTTTCTTTTAAACTGCATGGATGTTTGACGTTTTCCATCGACTATAAGACCTTATAATATTATATTGACGTAGAGCCAATTTCTTTGACCGAGGCCATGCTTGGCCAAGGCAAGGCGTTTGCACTCTTTGTCTGCACCCATTTCCTAAGCAGGCAATACGCACAGCTTTTTGCCAGTTATGTTACGTTCCGGCTAGTTTGAGTATACTGTAAATGCAAGTAACGGTACTATAATAATGTAGTTCTGGTTAAATGGATTCGATGCTTTCAATCACGTCTAAGCGATTTTTTTCGTGTTTCAGGAGGGCTACGAGGACCCTCACAAGACGCTCCCCTCCGTCGTTATTCACGTAAGGGGATTGGTTGATGGCGTCACGGAAGCAGACCTCGTTGAAGCCTTACAGGAGTTTGGCCCAATCAGGTATTTTTTCAATTTTTCTTCTCAGTACATGCTTGAGCCATGGAGACGTCGCAACCTTATTCGCCTTACTGAATAGGCCATGAACATTGTATTTTCCCCATGCAGTTATGTGGTTGTGATGCCAAAGAAGCGCCAGGCCCTAGTTGAATATGAGGATATGAGCGGGTCGTGTAATGCCGTGACCTACGCGAACGACAACCAGATCTACATAGCAGGCAATCCTGCCTTCATCAACTATTCCACAAGCCAGAAAATATCACGTCCAAGCGACGCAGATGATTCCCGGAGTGTGAACCTGGTTCTCTTACTCACCATCATGAACCCCATTTATCCCATCACAACAGTGAGTCTGACTACTATGCTTTCTTATTTTTAGCTTTACATAAATAGTTTGTTACATAAGTATAATCAATTTATTTGTTTTCTGTGCAGGATGTGCTGTACACTATTTGCAACAATTGTGGTCCCGTTCAGAGGATTGTTATCTTCCGGAAAAATGGTGTCCAGGCCATGGTGGAATATCCTTTTGTAATCTGAATTTCTTCATTCCTCAACTGGTTCAAGAGTGAAATATTTTAAACACAACCATTAATTAACCATGTAGACAAAAAAGAAAGTACTGAGAGCGCTACTAGGAGTAGTAAAAAAATTGTAGTAAATTCCACACTGGTGCTCTTTTGAGGCCGGGCAAAAATTGAAGTAAGAAAAGTTGATCAAAGGCACTCTGAGTGCCTTTGACCAACTTTTCTTACATAAATTAACCATATAGACGGGTGGATATGGAATCTTTTGAAAACTATGAAATCTGCTAACAGTTGCTAACAAAAGGTAGTGTTTTGTTCATACCACATACCACTCAGAACTGGGCTGCATCCAACTGTTTTTAACACAGATGTGACTTCACCTTCATTGACTAGTGTTTTTGCGACTCATCTAATGCTGCATCAGCCCATTCTGTCTTTATGAGCACATAATTGGGAATAATGAAGCAGGATAAGTGCACTTCATTTGGGAAGTTATTTGTCAACCATGTTTTGGTGATCATTTCAGGGATTTTATATGCCAGTCTTGTTTAAATCTATACATTGGCCATACCTTGCAACATAGGACAAATAAAGTGTCACGTGTATACAATACGTTTTTGAAAATACAGCCATAATGTGTAAAAAGACCATACAAATGTGATTGAGTTGTATTGGCTTGAGGCAGGAATGTGATGTAGAGGCGAGGATTCTCTTCATGTACACGATTCTTTCACATCTGCTTTGTGCATGATCATTTTCCTTAATTCGAAACACGTTTGATTCGGTTCAGAGTGCTCAGAGAGCTAAGGCTTCTCTCAATGGAGCAGACATTTACTCTGGTTGCTGCACATTGAAGATTGAGTATGCTAAGGTGAGTACCAACCTAGAGGCTATATTTCCATGATTAAATTAACTACCCTTGCCTTAGGTCGCACTGAACTTTAAAAAAAAAAAAAGTTTGGTTTTGTCGTGTGGCATCATGCTCTCTTCCTTTTGTCCCCCCGCTCTGTAGCCAACCCGTCTCAATGTTTTCAAGAATGATCAAGACACCTGGGATTACACCAACCCAACTTTGAGCGGCCAAGGTAAAACAAACCGCCATACTTCGTCAATACTGACACTACCCAGCGCCCATACTGCCACTGTGGAGAACAAGTGGGTAACAGGGAGGGTGGGTTTGGTGAGGTGGCAGACCTCTGGGGTAGGTAACATTCATGTATTGTAGCCTTTACTCTAGTACTATGTTCTGGCTTTCTCTTGGGACATGTCTTTACATACATTCCTACACATTGAGCTTTGGTGAGTGTGGAAGCTGATCACAAAAGCATTGATGGTTTCTTAGTGTGGTCATCATTGTTGTGATCAGCCCCTTCGCCAAGCATCCAGACACATTTACGGAGTGCAAGGATCAACTTTATCATGCTTCATTTGTCTGTAGACAAGAATAATGCTCTAAAAGCTTTCTGCCGCATTGGCTGGCTGCTTTGAATAAATAGTCTGATTGGCATTAATGGCAAAGTATGTAAGGGCTGGATGAATACACTTAAGTACACACTTGCACTGCTAAGAGTGAAGTGTTTGTATTCTGATTTTATTGAAAATTGGCATTAGAATGGTTGTCCCTTATTTGTCAATATTGGATGATCATGGGTTGTTACTGAATATACTTGATCTCAAGGCCTATTTGTCGCTGAAGCTTCCTCTTCAGAATGATTTGTCAAAAATCACAGGTAACGTGGGTCTACTTGTACATTACAACATCAAACATGGTTGTGATATGTTGTTGACCCAATCAACGTGACTACCTGTTGTATTTAGAATTGACAAAAATATCAAAATGTCCTGTGATTGCAGAGTGGTCAATTTTAGTGGTTTAGCAGTATTTTCTCACCACTCTGCTGCATCTTGACAGTAAAGTTATTAGGCTTTATGCAATTTCTAAAACCACAACTGTAAACGTTGGCCTTGATGCCTAAATTCAGCCCAATCATGCTTTGCGAGACAGAATGATCTTGTCTTGAAACGGGGCCACAATTGGCCCTACGCAGTTGCTCCTTGCACCTTAGGGCCCGTTATCTGAATATCCTTTTGACACTCCGAAAATCAACTGCCTCAACCAAATGCACTGGAACACATGGGATCAATACATTTGTCTGTTCGCAATTGAAGACACACAGCTGTTTCTCAGTACCATTCCTGACACCACCACCACCACTACCACCACCACCATGCCCACCACCAATTCTTCAAGGACATTTCCACTTTCCGTTACAAAACGAAACAAATCTGCCACAATTATCCCCTGAATGCAGTGGGAAGGGCACAAAGAAACTGCAAGAAACCGAGAAAAGACATTTGTGACAGTCCATTAAAGCAGACATGATGATCACTCGACACATACTTCTATTGTACTACTACTACCGTACAGATCCTGCGCCACGAAGACATCCTACTCTTTATTTTTTCCATGGCACAACACATGCTTCCCTGGGCTTCTGGGTTGTTGGTACGCTTGGCATTAAGTTATGCTCTCCACGCCCTCCCAGCGGTTGTGACGTAAGTCAAGACACACGCCACTTGAGACATAACTTAAATAGTGAGTCATGACCTCACTGTCGTCAGAGGGACCCGTTTGACACATCTCCAGAAGGGGAAGGCGACTACACTTGACACACCTGATGCAAACAGACATCTCGCAACTATGGGGACCCAAGTCCACACCAAACACCAAACTGATGAAGCCTACAGACAAACATGACCCTGATGCCCACCATAGCACACAGAACACGTGTGTTTTTACTACCACCTGTGAACACTACAGATAAACATGCCAACACGTCACCTACATCCTCCTCAATTGTTCCTGTCGGTTGTGCACGTCACAGACCAGTAACACTTAATGCAACACACTGGAAGAAGTCTTAGAAAAAAACAAAAGGCCACGAAGACATTGCAAACATGCCAACAACAAGCATACGCACTGACATGCAGACAGACTACATGCCTAAATTTCCTCTAATGCTCTACGGTATGTCTGCTGGGAACCAGGTGTATGTATGTCTGTGTGTGTGGTTTTTTTTTTTCCTTTTTTCTTTTTCCTTCCCTTCCTCCTGCTCTTTATCATCTGTCCTTGCTCTGGCTACTTGCCTTTTCTCCACCGCTTTCTCCTTTCATAGTGCAACTCTTGTGTGGATGTTTTTTTCCCCCTCTCCTTTTTCCCATAAGTCTTTGATGAGGCCTGAGTAACACCTTCCGTATGATGCAGGTTGGGCATTGTGTGGCTAGTGTGGACGGCAGTCTGTCTGAAATGTGCAAAGTGCCAGCTTTATGCTCCACGTACGATGCAAGCAAGCAAAGTGTGCTAAAAGGATCTCTGGTTGGAGAAAACGGGCTTCTACTGCAGTGGCAATAAGGAAATGAGTAGTCAGTCACTTGGTGGCAACTGAAGAAAGAGGAGTGGATGGACTGGAGGACCTGGAAAGGATGGATCAAATTGGAAAAGGGAGATGATGGAGAAAAGGAGGCTGCTAGTGTGAATTTTCTGCGCACGCTACCAGCATTGGCCTTCTCTCCTCTTAAGTGTGTTCTGTAAGTAACCACAAGCTTCTGTTGTATTGGAAAAAATATTTCATCTGATTAAGTGTTTATTTTTGTTTTTGTTTTAAGATTACCAATGTAAAACTTTGTCTTCAATACTGTGTTGCACATTAACCAGCTGGTTAATGCTCTCCTGTGTCTGAATTATATGGAACACTACCTTAGAAACTCAAAGCCCATTTTTAGAGTTTGTTAGCTGATTTGTTCCCTATAAATTAGGTGCTGCCTTTTTCCCAGCGTGTAAGTTTTCATAAATGATGTAGAAACAGGCCAAAGAAGTATCCTAGCCCCCCAGTCAGTGCTGAAATGGTTCATACTGGCTTACCCCTGTGGAATTTGAGGAACAGTTCTCTAATTGTATATATAAAAGATGGGGACTATGAGTTTTGCCTAGTGAATATAGTTTGCAACTGAGGAGTTGTACAGGTCAATCACTTGAGTTACCCCCTGGGTCTGCATAGTTGTGGATGTTTGTGACCTTAAAGACCAATAATCAGTTGTCACAAATACTGGTCTTTCAACCTGATTGTAGACTGATAAAAGCGCTTATGAATCAGGTTGGTCAGTGTCAGTATTCTCATGCTTCTTTGCCTTGTTGTATTGGGGAATTTACAGGGCTGATTTGTTTGAAAAGTTCAAGTTGTCTAACTATTGTTTTCTTTTCCCCATCTTGGCCAGGACGAATAAAATTATATTTTGAAACCATGTCACCTGTTGTAGAGAAACACATGAACTGTAATGGACTTTTTAATCTGTGGTACCTGGCCTGGAGTTTTTGATAATTTGCCATATGTGTACCTATACAGATGCTGATGCAGATGGCAATGGGAGCAATGCTCAAGGTGTGTGTTCGTGCTAGGCACTCTCCCTCCCACTCCCCCACCCCTTCTCAACTACATTATAGATCATATCTGCTGAACTTCCATAGCCGGGATTAGCTGTGGGGACTGTTGGATTTGTTTGTGTTTGCTGTCTGTGGGAACCATGTTGTATTCAATTAGTGTTGCAGATTTAATCATCCCTGTCTCCATATGCATTCATCTTTTGTAAGAAATGTGCAGAATTTGCATGGTCATGGGCTTTTATTTATTTGTTCCCTGCATATGGAGTGGAAAATTGGCCTTAGGCCCACTTCATTCAGATGTTGTTGTAGAGTAAATGAGTCAGCTTTAAGGCTCCAGTACTTGAATTCTGAGTTTAGAGCTCCCCTTTCTGTGGTGTCTATGGCCTTCTCCCTATGTATCTCTGATTTCTTCAGTGTTAAGATAGATAGACGCCAGGCCCTACAATTGGACCAGTTTCTTACCCTATCGCTCTTCAGTCAATTCATCAATCACTGTCTCTTCTCTTCCTTCCCCTCTTTCTTTCATGTCCCCCCCCCCTTTTTTTTGTCTCTTGGTGCCTCTCAGATGTGAATGCCAACCCCAACAAGCGCCAGAGACAGCCTGCTCTGCTGGGAGACCACCCTCCAGAGTACGGTAAGGCTCTCTCGGGGGACACTTATCACCATTGGCGCGTGCCTCACTCACACAGAGGCAGGAATTGCTAAATTATTTAAAGTGACAAAATTCGGTCGGCTAAGCACAGTGGCAGCGTTAGGGGCCTGTGTAGATGTCACTCAGAGAAGCTTTTTGGAACTTTAGAGTCTTTCCTTCTGTTTCATGCACAGACTGAACTAAAGATATGTTATATTGCTATTATTGTGAGCGTTTCTAGTGTGTTTGTATTTACATATATATACATATATATTTTAATGTGTGCTTTTTTTTGGTTGTTTTTTAACTCGTTCATAAACTGACCCATAGGATCTGGGGATTTGTCTGCTATAGGTGGGCCGCAAGGTTACCACGGATACCACGATGATGGCTACTATGAGGGTCGTCGTGTGGGGCCTCCAATGGGTCCACGTGGAAGTGGGCCAAACCAACGGTACGGCGGAGGGCAGTACGGCCCTCCCCCTCCACCCCCTGGGGAGTACAGCCCTCACGCAGAGTCTCCAGTTGTCATGGTGTATGGTCTTGACCCGACGAAGATGAATGCAGACAGGGTCTTCAACATTTTCTGTCTGTATGGCAATGTGGAGCGGGTAGGTTAATATGTTGCAGTACTGTGTATCTGTGGGCATCTGGTTACGGTGGGATAATTGAGAGAAATCAGGCACTTCTAAAGCAACTTATTAATTTCACACACCCAGGTTAAATTCATGAAAAGCAAGCCTGGAGCCTGCATGGTGGAGATGGGAGATTGCTATGCTGTTGACCGAGCCATTTCTCACCTCAACAACAACTTCCTCTTCAACCAGAAACTCAATGTCTGGTAAGAGACTTCATTTTTGTTGGTCAGGTTTGACTTGTTGCACACGAATACCCCATAGTATTACATTATACATCAAAGTCTGGGACTTCTCCTCACTGGCTCTTAAATGCCTCACATCATGGAAACTATGGAGTGCACTCTGGAGTGATGTGTGTCTGCAGTGACACCTGAACATATGGCTTGCATGGAAGTCACCAGAACACCTCTCTTGATATTCCTGAGCAAACTTCTGATGCTGTATTTTGTGGTACTAAGGAATCTAAACAAATTTTGCAAAAGAGTCCTGTTTACTGAAATCAAAACATATATGGATAGTGTACTCACAGAATGGGCTGTGATCATGAGATGATTGCCAAATGTGATTAATGTTATGGGCTTAAAATTGTGTATGATCACTGACTACTTATAAGAGACCACATAATCCCTGTACAAGCAAACTGGTAATCTCATGTACTCTTGTACTCTCCTCCCTCAGTGTGTCCAAGCAGCAGGCAATTATGCTGGGCCAGTCCTACACACTAGATGATGGAAGCAACAGCTTTAAGGATTTCCATGGCAGTAGGAACAACCGCTTCAACTCACCAGAGCAGGCAGCTAAGAATCGCATTCAACACCCAAGCAACGTTCTGCACTTCTTCAATGCGCAGCCCGAAGCCACCAATGATATCTTCTCCCAGGTTGTATGTATTGAACGGTGGTCCATATCTTAACACATTCATTCATTCATTCATTCATTCTTATTTATGTGTACGTGTACTTATCTTGTCATGCATCATATTTCTTCTCCATTTGTCTTTCAGATTTGTGATGAACTTGGCATCAAGTGTCCCTCAAACGTCAAGCTTTTTACAGGAAAAAGTAAGAACGTTTTTCCTCTTGTAGGGCAAAGTGCAAGTTTTATGTTTGCTCTTGATCAGAAATGCCATGTTTACAAGTGCAATTGCTAAGTAACACTTTCAGTACTTTGTTGTTTGATATACCCAAACCCACATCTGTATTTACCCAGCCATATGAGTCTGTCTGACTAAAACCGCAGTTTCTATTGATCAATCAGATGGAGCCCCTGGAGAGCGCAGTGCTTCAGGCCTGCTAGAGTGGGAATCCATTAATGACGCTATGGAGGCACTAGCCATGATGAACCATTACCAGATGCAGAACCCTAGTGAGTTGCTCTTAATTCAAATGATTACAGGCATACCCATGGTGTTTGTCAGAAACAAATGTTAATGTTCTAAATGTCTAAACCAATGCAAATGCACCTAAGTACCGCTCAAATTAGGTTTGAATGTAGAGGTCAGTGATGGGATTTGTAACAAATGCCAATGTGTGTGGAATTGTTCATTCTTCATCTGCTTATAGTACACATTTTACCATCTTAATGAACTTGATCATAACTCTGTAGCTAGTCAACCACTTAACCTGGCATTTCAGAATCTGTTTTCAGACATGACCTCTGGACAGTGCCTGAGTAATTAGGTTTTCTAACGCAAACAAAGCCAAGTGTTCAGATATAAACCTTACAGATGTACATGGACATTGAACGGGTGGTAGGTTTTATACCTGGAGTAAATACTCAGAGTGGTTTAAGTGAGGGGAAGAGGCAGATTTGACGCACAATAGATAGTCTGGATATGGCGCATAACATAGGCTCAATGATTAATCAGGCTAATAGGGCTAGTCTTGATATTTAAAATAAAAATAAGATCTGCAAACATGTTTTATTTTCCCTTAATGGCAACTTGTTTCAGTCCCACTTGCTCCAAGATGCTCTTGAAATAAGATTCTGGGGATTGAGTGTTGCCCTTTTAAGACCTATGATGTAGGTAATAGTTTGTAGTATAGCACCCAAGTTAGCATTCTCATCAAAATGGTAGTTAAAACCGGTCTTCGTAAAGGATATTGTGGCAATCTGGCCAAAGCCTATAATGAAATCGTCACGCAGTGATTGTTATTTTGGCTCTTGGGGCCCAGTTTTGCACGCTTTTCTGCCTTCAGCTATTGGGTGTGCATAACACACATGGAGAACAATACCAAGATTGTTCATAGGAACCTCCCGTCTTTGCTAATTAGCACTTGTCATGAACAAGAATTAATGGATTAACTTCATTGTGACCGTCAACCCTACAAACGATACGATCAGTTTCACATGCAGCATTACCACTCCCTTCACAAGGTGTGGATCTACCTGTGTTCTAACCGCATGTCTTAAGATCTATGCTCACCTGTGTGGCCTTCGGACTTAGCACAAGGGGGCTGGTAGTGTCCGACCCAGGTGATCTCACAGTAAAATAATTTGGACGTTGTCTTCGCATGTAGCCTGATTGTTTTGATTCACGGATGTCAGGAGTCCAGTACAGTCTGAAAGGGGGAAAACATTATTTACCTTGCTGTTTTCTAAATGTAACTTGAGCGGTCTCTGCAAAAATGGTGGTGTTAATGTTGGTTAATGAATGTTGCCATATTTACTTGTATATTCTTTTAGACCTTGGCTGATTTTCTCTTCTTGTCCCTCCCTAGATGGCCCTTACCCCTACACGCTGAAGCTGTGCTTCTCCACCGCACAGCATGCCAACTGAGTAGCACCTGTCTGCAGGATGGAAAAGCCACAAACTACTAAAATCACTGCTTGACTTCATCTGCATTTTACCCTCTTGTGTGTAACGGGCAGTTGTTAGTGTTTTTTGTGTCTGCGGTCATATTGAGTTGTCTTCATATTGTTTCAAGATTTATTCATGTATCCTTTGCGAGTTCTACGAGAATGACTGACCAACATGAATAAGGAAATGTTTTTACTTAAGATGGGGATGATAAGCTTTTGTACCAGTATTTTTTTCTTTTTTACTGCTTTCCATCAATTTGGTTTTGTGTTGTGTTTAGCACCTGCCGAAAGTTCACACTTTGTAAGGAGACTGCATCTTGTGTTTTTGTTCTCAATAAAATTGATGAATAATTAAATTGAATTCCTTGCCTGTGGTCTTGTTTGTATCTTAAACGTACACATCATTCATCTTAAGTCAATCACAATGAACAGTGGTGGGAAAGTCCAGCTGAAAATGAAACTACCACATATCATATATATATATGTCAGGTAGAGCAGATACATAGTCCATAATCCATAGGACCTTTATTTTCTGAAGCTGGACTTTACCACCACAGGACATTAAATATGCCATGAAATCAATGTATGTATGGGATTTTTTCCCCCTCCATGGTAATTTGATCGAATGATATTGTTATTACCACTAAGTGTACCTGTTGTGCGGGGTTTGAAATAAGCGTCTACAACCCTAACGTTGGACATGGTTTGAATTGAAAGAGTTTGTAGCAGCTACCACAGACACTAGAGCGAAGCGAATCACTTGAATCTTCGGTTTGTACCTTTAGGTTTGCCGTAGACGTGACGTGAGAAAGAAATGGCGCTTGGAAGACCAGCAACATAAACTGAGCCGTGAAAGAATTGAACGTTTCCTGCACAATAACGCCGTTTGAATAAGTACGTGTCTGAGAATCTGAGAACAGGCGTCAATGTTTGTGTTCTGAATTAACTTGAAGTCTAGCTGCTACTGGCTTTTAACTGTAAACTGTTTTTCCTGCCCCCTGTGTGACCGTCAGGAGGCAACGTAGTTACTCAACAGTCATACAGAGAGAGCAATGACGTTCTTCAGATCTACCTTTAAAAAAAGTAAGTTTTTAGAAATGCAGTGGGTGTACTTTTTTTGCTATTGTCAAACGTTAGCTTACTGTATAAGATTACGTCTTGCAGTCTGCGTTGGTTTCACAGTTGGGAACATCTGAAAACAAAAAATGTCCGTGGCTGGTGATTTGCACCGGCTAACGTTAATGTTACTATTAAATATGCGCTATGCGTTCAAATGTAACACCGGGTAAATTCGGCTTGTTATATTAAATTACAGTTTAGCTGAGGGATTGCAAGAACCTAAACTACAACCCAGGAGGAACAATTTTGGATACGACCTTTCCCCCACTTCTCGACTCGCTCTAGTAAAATCACTAGTGTACACCCATCCCATCCCTGATGTAAGAGTATAAACAAGCCAGGGAGGGTACTTTGTTTTCAAAAGGTTCCATCTGGGAAATGGAGACCCAGACTGTTCCGTAGTAGGCCTACTTAGCTTACACTGCAGTCCAGCTTTTTTGCATAACCATGACACCTGGTCCCTGTCCCAAACAAGTAATTTTTTTCAAGAGGTTTAGCAAATCGGCTATAATGTATGTCTGATCAGCAACAGTATGTAGGGCAGGCCAGGTTGGAGGTGGTGTGTTATTTTCTGTAGGCCTATTTGTTATATGTAGCCTAGTGAGAGATCCCTTTTGTCAGGTTAGTTTTGCAATTGTTCAATCAATTGTGTGTTGTTTAGACCGATCTTTGTGGCTACCTGCATTGAACTACATAAGAGCCATGTCGTCGGAGGGTTCCGCCTTCTCCTCGCTGTCAATCAGTCGCCCATCCAACACCATCACCCATGTGGAGCTGAACCGTCCGGAGAAAAGAAATGCTATGAACAGGGCGTTTTGGAGGTATTACTTTTTCACGTTGTTTAGAGAGTTCTCCTCTAAATATGTCTGACACTGTAGTTTTATGACAACACAGTATTTTATGCTTATGACTAGCATACTAACTACTGGACTGGAACAAAGAGTTGGCTGATTTTATCTTTGGCTGCCTCACTACAATATATCACAACATGCCCCATTCTTCGTCTTGTAGCCTGTCTCTCATGCAAACCAAAACAGCTTTACAGTAATTAAGTGGATGATACAGATGTGAGACCTTAATGAGGGACTTAAAAACAGTTGCACATTATTGTCATGAGGTTGAGAACCACTGGTTTAGATCAAAGGTTTAGGCACCTGTGGCAGCATGCGATTTTAAACCCATTCACCTGAAAGCTGTTGCTGTATAACCTGTACTTTATGGAGTCTTATGCAAATCTGCAGTAGCTCTCCATAGTTTACCCACATCCAGCCAGTTCAACCAGAACATCTGGGCCTAAATGTGAAATTTACAATAAAATACCATGACGATTTCTGGTGCCCATCAGTATTTGTAGGTAAGAGGGTCATTTTTATGTCAGATCAGATAAGGTCGTCACAGCCATGTCTCTCAACACCAAACCCTCTGAAATATTTCTGTTAAAATCTCATGTCTTTGATATTATCTTTTTAAAGGCCTGAAAAAACATTGCCTGAAATACAACTGCCTTTAATCCTCCTCTCCTTTGTCTTTCAGTGAAATGGTAGACTGCTTTACTGAGATTGCTGGTGATTCAGAATGCCGAGTTGTGATCATCTCAGGCGCTGGAAAAATCTTCACTGCTGGTAATCATTACCATTGTAGGCTAGCACTTGTTTAAAATCACTGTGAGATGCACAGTCATGTTGGAACAGTTTGAGGATGGCCACTTCCTGGTCCAACATGATTCTGCACCAGCGCACCAAGCAAGGTCCATACAGACATGAATGAAAGAGTTTGATGTGGATGAACTTGACTGGCCTGCACACAGTCCTGACCTCAACCCAAAAGAACACCTTTGGGATGAATTAAAGCGGAGGCTGAGAGTCAGTCTCCTCGTCCAACATCAGTGTGTGACTTCACAAATGTGCTTCTGAAAGAATGGTCAAAAATCCCCATAAACACACTCCTAAACCTTGTGGAAAGCCTTCCCAGAAGAGTTGAAGCTGTTATAGTAAAGGGTGGACCAATGTCGTATGAAGCCCTATGGATTAAGAATAGGATGTGGCTGAAGTTCATATGGGGGTCAAGGCAGGTGACCCAATACTGTTGCCAATATAGTGTATACCACGGCAAACTAGTGGTTGATCAACAAAATACTGTCTCCATGGCTTATTTGATATGTTTTAATGCAGAAAAAGACCCTGAAGTCAATTTTGGCCTGAGTTCTGCTTTGCTTTGCACTTTGTTTGCAATTCTGCAACACACATATTGCAGAACACTGCACATGGTTTCTTACATTAGACACTTTGTGAAAATTAGACACAAATGAAATCTCTTGTAATCATTGGGAAAACACTTCTATTCACACATTCCTGAAAATACTGCACAGAGAAAACTGCACAACAGTGTCTGAGTGTCATTAATTGACTACTTGCTCATTAGCTCCAACAGTCCTTTTCCATGTAATGCTTCACTACTTAGACAACATGGCACCTCGAGTCATTTTCTGATCACACTGTAAAACATTCTTTCAAATTTCTCCACCTCTGAAACCGCAATTTCACACACAGACAAAGGCCACCTGGCAAAAGCCCAAATAGTTCAAGTGGTTTTCCTATCTGTATAACTGCTAGGTGTTTGTCATCGGTATGTCAGTTGCATCTTCCGTTGTGGAATGTGGAGCATTTTTGCACATCTTATCTCACTAAACATCTCCCAGGGTACCTAGACTGGTCTAGATAAGTTGATAAAGTGGTGACCTCAAACCACTCTGTCTCAACACTGTGATGAGCTATGAGAACAGGTAGAAAAATGGCCATGTTGTGTTTACATATGCTGTTGTGGTAATGTCTTGTGTGGTCCTAGCCGTACAGTCACCTGCATGTTGAATCATCAGAGACATAGTTATATGTATGAAATGGTCCTCTCAGTAACGAAGACTGAACTGTTTGGAAGGATGTTAACATTTCTTTTTTGAGTTGAAAGTCCAGGATAATTTGAATAAAAGGCATCAGTTTTTACACCAATTAGCATCATTTAGCCTTCTGTCCTCTAATTTGAACTGTGTCCTTGTCTTGAAGGCATTGACTTAATGGACATGGCCAGTGATGTCCTGCAGCCTGAGGGTGATGACATTGCCAGGACCTCATGGAACATGCGGCGCATCATTGCCAAGTATCAGGAGACTTTCTCAGTGATTGAAAAGGTTTCAACTTTTCTGATTTTGTGTGGTTGTTTTTTGATTATCTAAGACTCTTCTTGACCGTCTCCTTCACTTTCTTGTTAGAGTGTTGAGAGTGGTATTGCCACTGTTAATTTCCAGTTAATTTTCTGAACAACATGACTCCCTCTTTCCCCATGTCTGCAGTGCCCAAAGCCAGTAGTAGCTGCAGTGCATGGAGCTTGTGTTGGAGGAGGTAGGAGAATGTTCCATAATTCTGTGTGAGAGTGTGAATAAGATGTTGGTACTTTTAAGTGTGTTTGTGTGAGTCAGAAAAACACAATGTCAACAACAACAACAATGAAGATGACGATAATAATAATAACTAGAAATGCAATTCCAAGGAATTACCAGTGCATGAAATGCAAAAATAGATAGATAATGTAGATATGGTTACTAAGGTGTAGCTAGGGTAAACATGGTGGTTGCATAGTTTACAGAGAGTTGATAGTGTGAAGGTAGACAGTTTAAAGCTGAAACATTCCCAGTTCTAACTTAACTAATGATTACTATTCATGTTAATGTTAACTATGGTAACAATGATAACCAGGTTGATTGGTTAACTTAGCTACTGATTTCATGCAGTAATGGTAAAAATGTTAACTATGCTAACTATGCTCACAGTGCTAACCAGGTTGATTAGCTAACTTAACTAATGATTTCTAGCAGTTCTGCTAAAAATGCTAACTATGCTAGCAATGCTAAAATTGCTAAGAATGCTAACTTAAACTAACAATGCTAACCAGGTTGATTAGCTGACTTAACTGATGATTTCTAGCAATAATGCTAAAAATGCTAATTATGCTAACAATGCTAAAATTGCTAACAATGCTAACCAGGTTGATTAGCTAACTTAGTTGATGTTTTTTTGCAGTTATGCTAAAAATGCTAACAATGCTAACCATGCTAACTTGCTAGTGAGGACTTTTATTTTGAAACATTTGTTGCTAGGGTATCCATGGTGGCCACTATCAGGAAACAAGAAGTTACTGCAGTATAATCATGTTGGTTGCTATGGAAACGGTCATAAACGCTTAATTTAAATGGTTGCTATGTTGGTTGCTAGGTACATGGAGGTTTCGTGTAGTTGACTGGAGGCATAGTTGATAACTGACAGTTGGAATGGTTGAACAGTTAAATAGTTGAGTAGTTACAATGGTTAAATGATTTAATAGTGTATTATAGCAGTGAGGACCTTTATTTTGAAACAGTTGTGGACAGAGGAAGTAGTGAAACAGGTTCTGTAGTCTTAATGAGATTGTATGCTTAAAGCCTTAGACAGAAGGTGCCTCTCATATAGCGTTTAAGCGTCCTCTCTCGCTCCTCACTGATCTACATAAAGAATGATGGAGCGGCAACAATGGGATAGTCTAGCCCTTCTTCTATCTTTCTTTATGTAGATCATTGAGGATCGAGGAGCGAGGGAGGACATATAAACGCTGCTTGAGAGGGACCCACAGTAAATACTTTAAAAGTTGTATGTAGATAGTCTAATTAATGTTGATAGACAGAATGTTTAATGAATTTTGATAGGCAGATTGTTTAATAGATATTGATTGACAGTTTAATGGTGGATGAGTGAATGGTCTGAAGAAGATGAATGGATAGAAGGTTGGATGGAATGTGCCTTATATTCTTGTTAAGAGAGACACAGGTACAGCTCTCTGAGAGTAGTTGATACAGGTGTAATCAATTTAACTGGCTAGTCTTAAGAGAGCCAGAGTGTATATGCTTAAAGCCTGAGACAGAGTAAATAATTTAAAAGTTGAATGTAGATAGTCTAATTAATGTTGATAGACAGAGAGTTTAATGGATGTTGATAGGCAGATTGTTTAATAGATGTTGATAGACAGTTTAATGGGTGGATGAGTGAATGGTCTGAAGAAGATGAATTGATAGAAAGTTGGATGGAATGTGCCTTATATTCTTGTAGAGTAGAGAGACACAGCTCTCTACTGAGAGTAGTGGATACAGATACAGGTGTAATCAATTTAACTGGCTAGTCTTAAGAGAGCCAGAGTGTGCTTGAGACAGAGTAGATTGTTTAAAAGTTGAATGTAGATTGTCTAATTGATGTTGATAGGCAGACTGTTTAGAATAGGTGGATGAGTGAATGGTTTGAAGAAGATGAATGGATAGAAAGTTGGATGGAATTAGGAAGACTTATGTTGATACAGTTGATACAGGGGAACAGAAAATGTAGTCTCAAGAGAGCCAGTGTAAAGCCTGAGAGAGAGAGAGAGCTGCTGCACCTGGACTGGCCACCTGGTGTAACATTCTAATTGCTGCCATGATGTCATAATGAGCAATGTTAAGTCTATGGGGAAATTGTCATTTTAATTAATTAATAGTTTAAAAAGTACAAAAGTTACAAAGTTGAAAAAAATAAAGCCCACATGGCGTAAGTAAGACCTACGCAACAGCGTTTGAATGAAGTTTCTACGTTAAACGGTTGAAGCTGCATTAACTGCGTTAGAAGAAGAAGAATAACTAGAAATGCAATTCCAAGGAATTACCAGTGCATGAAAATGCAAAATAGATAGATAATGTAGATATGGTTACTAAGGTGTAGCTAGGGTAAACATGGTGGTTGCATAGTTTACAGAGAGTTGATAGTGTGAAGGTAGACAGTTTAAAGATGAAACGTTCCAGTTCTAACTTAACTAATGATTTCTATTCATGTTAAAATGTTGATTAGCTAACTTAGCTAATGATTTCTAGCAGTTACGCTAAAAATGCTAATTATGCTAGCAATGCTAACCAGGTTGATTAGCTAACTTAACCGATGATTTCTAGCAGTAATGCTAAAAATGCTAACAATGCTAAATTGGCTAACAACGCTAACCAGGTTGATTAGCTAACTTAGTTGATGATTTTTTGCAGTTATGCTAAAAATGCTAACTATGCTAACAATGCTAACTATGCTAACCATGCTATCTAGCTAACTTGCTAGTGAGGACTTTTATTTTGAAACATTTGTTGCTAGGGTATCCATGGTGGCCACTCTCAGGAAACAAGAAGTTACTGCAGTATAATCATGTTGGTTGCTATGGAAACGGTCATAAACACTTAATTTCAATGGTTGCTATGTTGGTTGCTAGGTACATGGAGGTTTCATGTAGTTGACTGGAGGCATAGTGGATGATAACTGACAGTTAGAATGGTTGAACAGTTCAATAGTTGAGTAGTTTCAATGGTTAAATGATTTAATAGTGCATTATTGCAGTGAGGACTTTTATTTTGAAGCAGTTGTGGACAGAGGAAACAGTTAACAGGATATGTAGTCTTCTGAGAGACTGTATGCTTAAAGCCAGAGAAACTGACAGTTGGTGCCCAGGTGGCCGGCCACCTGGCGTAAGATTCTAATTGCTGCCGTGATGTCATAATGAGCAATGTTAAGTCTATAGGGGAAATTGTAATAGTTTTTAACTAGTAGTTTAAAAAGTATAAAAGTTACAAAGTTGAAAAATACAAAGCCCACATCGCGTAAGTAAGACCTACGCGACAAAGTTTGAATGGAGTTTCTATGTTAAACGGTTGAAGCTGCATTAAGTGCGTTAGAAGAAGAATAATAAAATGCCTAGGAAGAACAGTACAGTGCATTTTCATGCACTGTAATAAGAACTAGAAATGCAATTCCAAGGAATTACCAGTGCATGAAAATGCAAAAAAAGATAGATAATGTAGATATGGTTACTAAGGTGTAGCTAGGGTAAACATGGTGGTTGCGTAGTTTACAGAGAGTTGATAGTGTGAAGGTAGACAGTTTAAAGCTGAAACATTCCAGTTCTAACTTAACTAATGATTTCTATTCATGTTAAAATGTTGATTAGCTAACTTAGCTAATGATTTCTAGCAGTTACGCTAAAAATGCTAATTATGCTAGCAATGCTAACTTTACTAACAATGCTAACCAGGTTGATTAGCTAACTTAACCGATGATTTCTAGCAGTAATGCTAAAAATGCTAACTATGTTAACAATGCTAAATTTGCTAACAATGCTAACCAGGTTGATTAGCTAACTTAGTTGATGATTTTTTGCAGTTATGCTAAAAATGCTAACTATGCTAACAATGCTAACCATGCTAACTAGCTAACTTGCTAGTGAGGACTTTTATTTTGAAACATTTGTTGCTAGGGTATCCATGGTGGCCACTATCAAGAAACAAGAAGTTACTGCAGTATAATCATGTTGGTTGCTATGGAAATGGTCATAAACACTTAATTTTAATGGTTGCTATGTTGGTTGCTAGGTACATGGAGGTTTCATGTAGTTGACTGGAGGCATAGTGGATGATAACTGACAGTTGGAATGGTTGAACAGTTCAATAGTTGAGTAGTTTCAATGGTTAAATGATTTAATAGTGTATTATTGCATTGAGGACTTTTATTTTGAAACAGTTGTGGACAGAGGAAACAGTTTAACAGGATATGTGTAGTCTTCTGAGAGACTGTATGCTTAAAGCCAGAGAAACTGACAGTTGGTGCCCAGGTGGCCGGCCACCTGGCGTAAGATTCTAATTGCTGCCGTGATGTCATAATGAGCAATGTTAAGTCTATGGGGGAAATTGTAATAGTTTTTAACTAATAGTTTAAAAAGTATAAAAGTTACAAAGTTGAAAAATACAAAGCCCACATCGCGTAAGTAAGACCTACGCGACATAGTTTGAATGGAGTTTCTACGTTAAGCGGTTGAAGCTGATTTGCGTGCGTTAGAAGAAGAATAATAACTAGAAATGCAATTCCAAGGAATTACCAGTGCATGAAAATGCAAAAATAGATAGATAATGTACATATGGTTACTAAGGTGTAGCTAGGGTAAACATGGTGGTTGCATAGTTTACAGAGAGTTGATAGTGTGAAGGTAGACGTTTTAAAGATGAAACGTTCCAGTTCTAACTTAACTAATGATTTCTATTCATGTTAAAATGTTGATTAGCTAACTTAGCTAATGATTTCTAGCAGTTACGCTAAAAATGCTTATTATGCTAGCAATGCTAACTTTACTAACAATGCTAACCAGGTTGATTAGCTAACTTAACCGATGATTTCTAGCAGTAATGCTAAAAATGCTAACTATGCTAACAATGCTAAATTTGCTAACAATGCTAACCAGGTTGATTAGCTAACTTAGTTGATGATTTTTTGCAGTTATACTAAAAATGCTAACTATGCTAACTATGCTAACCATGCTAACTAGCTAACTTGCTAGTGAGGACTTTTATTTTGAAACATTTTTTTGCTAGGGTATCCATGGTGGCCACTATCAGGAAACAAGAAGTTACTGCAGTATAATCATGTTGGTTGCTATGGAAACGGTCACAAACACTTAATTTTAATGGTTGCTATGTTGGTTGCTAGGTACATGGAGGTTTCATGTAGTTGACTGGAGGCATAGTGGATGATAACTGACAGTTGGAATGGTTGAACAGTTCAATAGTTGAGTAGTTTCAATGGTTAAATGATTTAATAGTGTATTATTGCAGTGAGGACCTTTATTTTGAAACAGTTGTGGACAGAGGACGTAGTGAAACAGGATCTGTAGTCTTAATGAGATTGTATGCTTAAAGCCTGAGACAGAAGGTGCCTCTCATATAGCGTTTACGCGTCCTCTCTCGCTCCTCACTGATCTACATAAAGAATGATGGAGCGGCAACAATGGGATAGTCTAGCCCTTCTTCTATCTTTCTTTATGTAGATCATTGAGGAGCGAGGAGCGAGGGAGGACATATAAACGCTGCTTGAGAGGGACCCACAGTAAATACTTTAAAAGTTGTATGTAGATAGTCTAATTAATGTTGATAGACAGAATGTTTAATGGATGTTGATAGGCAGATTGTTTAATAGATATTGATTGACAGTTTAATGGGTGGATGAGTGAATGGTCTGAAGAAGATGAATGGATAGAAGGTTGGATGGAATGTGCCTTATATTCTTGTTAAGAGAGACACTGATACAGCTCTCTGAGAGTAGTTGACACAGGTGTAATCAATTTAACTGTCTTAAGAGAGCCAGAGTACTCTTAAAGCCTGAGACAGAGTAAATAATTTAAAAGTTGAATGTAGATAGTCTAATTAATGTTGATAGACAGAGAGTTTAATGGATGTTGATAGACAGATTGTTTAATAGATGTTGATAGACAGTTTAATGGGTGGATGAGTGAATGGTCTGAAGAAGATGAATGGATAGAATGTTGGATGGAATGTGCCTTATATTCTTGTAGAATGGAGAGACAGCTCTCTACTGAGAGTAGTGGATACAGATACAGGTGTAATCAATTTAACTGGCTAGTCTTAAGAGAGCCAGCCTGAGACAGAGTAGATTGTTTAAAAGTTGAATGTAGAGCGTCTAATTGATGTTGATAGGCAGACTGTTTAGAGTGGGTGGATGAGTGAATGGTTTGAAGAAGATGAATGGATATAAAGTTGAATGGAATTAGGAGGACTTATTTTGATACTGTTGTGCGCAGAGGATAGGCTACAGGGGAACAGAATATGTAGTCTTCAGAGAGATTGTAAAGCCTGAGAGAAACTGACAGTTGGTGCCCAGGTGGCTGACCAGCTGGGGTAACATTCTAATTGCTGCCGTGATGTCATAATGAGCCATGTTAAGTCTATGGGGGAAATTGTAATAGTTTTTAACTAATAGTTTAAAAAGTATAAAAGTTACAAAGTTGAAAAATACAAAGCCCACATCGCGTAAGTAAGACCTACGCGTCAAAATTTGAATGGAGTTTCTACGTTAAGCGGTTGAAGCTGAATTGCGTGCGTTAGAAGAAGAACTAGAAATGCAATTCCAAGGAATTACCAGTGCATGAAAATGCAAAAATAGATAGATAATGTAGATATGGTTACTAAGGTGTAGCTAGGGTAAACATGGTGGTTGCATAGTTTACAGAGAGTTGATAGTGTGAAGGTAGACAGTTTAAAGATGAAACGTTCCAGTTCTAACTTAACTAATGATTTCTATTCATGTTAAAATGTTGATTAGCTAACTTAGCTAATGATTTCTAGCAGTTACGCTAAAAATGCTTATTATGCTAGCAATGCTAACTTTACTAACAATGCTAACCAGGTTGATTAGCTAACTTAACCGATGATTTCTAGCAGTAATGCTAAAAATGCTAACTATGCTAACAATGTTAAATTTGCTAACAATGCTAACCAGGTTGATTAGCTAACTTAGTTGATGATTTTTTGCAGTTATGCTAAAAATGCTAACTATGCTAACAATGCTAACTATGCTAACCATGCTAACTAGCTAACTTGCTAGTGAGGACTTTTATTTTGAAACATTTGTTGCTAGGGTATCCATGGTGGCCACTATTAGGAAACAAGAAGTTACTGCAGTATAATCATGTTGGTTGCTATGGAAACGGTCATAAACACTTAATTTTAATGGTTGCTATGTTGGTTGCTAGGTACATGGAGGTTTCATGTAGTTGACTGGAGGCATAGTGGATGATAACTGACAGTTGGAATGGTTGAACAGTTCAATAGTTGAGTACTTTCAGTGGTTAAATGATTTAATAGTGTATTATTGCAGTGAGGACCTTTATTTTGAAACAGTTGTGGACAGAGCAAGTAGTGAAACAGGATCTGTAGTCTTAATGAGATTGTATGCTTAAAGCCTGAGACAGAAGGTGCCTCTAATATATAGCGTTTACGCATCCTCCCTCGCTCCTCACTGATCTACATAAAGAATCATGGAGCGGAAACAATGGGATAGTCTAGCCCTTTTTCTATCTCTCAGTCTCTTTATGTAGATCATTGAGGAGCGAGGAGCGAGGGAGGACATATAAACGCTGCTTGAGAGGGACCCACAGTAAATACTTTAAAAGTTGTATGTAGATAGTCTAATTAATGTTGATAGACAGAATGTTTAATGGATGTTGATAGGCAGATTGTTTAATAGATATTGATTGACAGTTTAATGGGTGGATGAGTGAATGGTCTGAAGAAGATGAATGGATAGAAGGTTGGATGGAATGTGCCTTATATTCTTGTTAAGAGAGACACTGATACAGCTCTCTGAGAGTAGTTGATACAGGTGTAATCAATTTAACTGGCTAGTCTTAAGAGAGCCATATTGTACTCTTAAAGCCTGAGACAGAGTAAATAATTTAAAAGTTGAATGTAGATAGTCTAATTAATGTTGATAGACAGAGAGTTTAATGGATGTTGATAGACAGATTGTTTAATAGATGTTGATAGACAGTTTAATGGGTGGATGAGTGAATGGTCTGAAGAAGATGAATGGATAGAATGTTGGATGGAATGTGCCTTACATTCTTGTAGAATGGAGAAACACAGCTCTCTACTGAGAGTAGTGGATACAGATACAGGTGTAATCAATTTAACTTGCTAGTCTTAAGAGAGCCAGCCTGAGACAGAGTAGATTGTTTAAAAGTTGAATGTAGAGCGTCTAATTGATGTTGATAGGCAGACTGTTTAGAATGGGTGGATGAGTGAATGGTTTGAAGAAGATGAATGGATATCAAGTTGGATGGAATTAGGAGGACTTGTTTTGATACTGTTGTGCGCAGAGGATAGAGGGGAACAGAATATGTAGTCTTCAGAGAGATTGTATGTGAGAGAAACTGACAGTTGGTGCCCAGGTGGCTGACCAGCTGGAGTAAGATTCTAATTGCTGCCGTGATGTCATAATGAGCAATGTTAAGTCTATGGGGGAAATTGTAATAGTTTTTAACTAATAGTTTAAAAAGTATAAAAGTTACAAAGTTGAAAAATACAAAGCACACATGGCATAAGCGAGACCTACGCAACAAAGGTTGAATGAAGTTTCTACGTTAAACGGTTGAAGCTGAATTGCGAGCGTTAGAAGAAGAAGTTTAACTAGAAATGCAATTCCAAGGAATTACCAGTGCATGAAAATGCAAAAATAGATAGATAATGTAGATATGGTTACTAAGGTGTAGCTAGGGTAAACATGGTGGTTGCATAGTTTACAGAGAGTTGATAGTGTGAAGGTAGACAGTTTAAAGATGAAACGTTCCAGTTCTAACTTAACTAATGATTTCTATTCATGTTAAAATGTTGATTAGCTAACTTAGCTAATGATTTCTAGCAGTTACGCTAAAAATGCTTATTATGCTAGCAATGCTAACTTTACTAACAATGCTAACCAGGTTGATTAGCTAACTTAACCGATGATTTCTAGCAGTAATGCTAAAAATGCTAACTATGCTAACAATGCTAAATTTGCTAACAATGCTAACCAGGTTGATTAGCTAACTTAGTTGATGATTTTTTGCAGTTATGCTAAAAATGCTAACTATGCTAACCATGCTAACTAGCTAACTTGCTAGTGAGGACTTTTATTTTGAAACATTTGTTGCTAGGGTATCCATGGTGGCCACTATCAGGAAACAAGAAGTTACTGCAGTATAATCATATTGGTTGCTATGGAAACGGTCATAAACACTTAATTTGAATGGTTGCTATGTTGGTTGCTAGGTACATGGAGGTTTCATGTAGTTGACTGGAGGCATAGTGGATGATAACTGACAGTTGGAATGGTTGAACAGTTCAATAGTTGAGTAGTTTCAATGGTTAAATGATTTAATAGTGTATTATTGCAGTGAGGACCTTTATTTTGAAACAGTTGTGGACAGAGGAAGTAGTGAAACAGGATCTGTAGTCTTAATGAGATTGTATGCTTAAAGCCTGAGACAGAAGGTGCCTCTCATAGCGTTTACGCGTCATCTCTCGCTCCTCACTGATCTACATAAAGAATGATGGAGCGGCAACAATGGGATAGTCTAGCCCTTCTTCTATCTTTCTTCATGTAGATCATTGAGGATCGAGGAGCGAGGGAGGACATATAAACGCTGCTTGAGAGGGACCCACAGTAAATACTTTAAAAGTTGTATGTAGATAGTCTAATTAATGTTGATAGATAGAATGTTTAATGGATGTTGATAGGCAGATTGTTTAATAGATATTGATTGACAGTTTAATGGGTGGATGAGTGAATGGTCTGAAGAAGATGAATGGATAGAAGGTTGGATGGAATGTGCCTTATATTCTTGTTAAGAGAGACACTGATACAGCTCTCTGAGAGTAGTTGACACAGGTGTAATCAATTTAACTGGCTAGTCTTAAGAGAGCCAGAGTACTCTTAAAGTCTGAGACAGAGTAAATAATTTAAAAGTTGAATGTAGATAGTCTAATTAATGTTGATAGACAGAGAGTTTAATGGATGTTGATAGACAGATTGTTTAATAGATGTTGATAGACAGTTTAATGGGTGGATGAGTGAATGGTCTGAAGAAGATGAATAGATAGAATGCTGGATGGAATGTGCCTTATATTCTTGTAGAATGGAGAGACACAGCTCTCTACTGAGAGTAGCCTAGTGGATACAGATACAGGTGTAATCAATTTAACTGGCTAGTCTTAAGAGAGCCAGCCTGAGACAGAGTAGATTGTTTAAAAGTTCAATGTAGAGCGTCTAATTGATGTTGTTGATAGGCAGACTGTTTAGAATGGGTGGATGAGTGAATGGTTTGAAGAAGATGAATGGATATAAAGTTGGATGGAATTAGGAGGACTTATTTTGATACTGTTGTGCGCAGAGGATACAGGGGAACAGAATATGTAGTCTTCAGAGAGGAGCCTGAGAGAAACTGACAGTTGGTGCCCAGGTGGCTGACCAGCTGGGGTAACATTCTAATTGCTGCCGTGATGTCATAATGAGCAATGTTAAGTCTATGGGGAAATTGTTAATAGTTTTTATTTAATAGTTCAAAAAGTATAAAAGTTACAAAGTTGAAAAATACAAAGCACACATGGCATAAGCAAGACCTACGCAACAACGTTTGAATGAAGTTTCTACGTTAAACGGTTGAAGCTGAATTGCGAGCGTTAGAAGAAGAAGTTTAATAAAAAGCCTAGGAAGAACAGTACAGTGCATTTTCATGCACTGTAATAACTAGAAATGCAATTCCAAGGAATTACCAGTGCATGAAAATGCAAAAATAGATAGATAATGTAGATATGGTTACTAAGGTGTAGCTAGGGTAAACATGGTGGTTGCATAGTTTACAGAGGGTTGATAGTGTGAAGGTAGACGTTTTAAAGATGAAACATTTCAGTTCTAACTTAACTAATGATTTCTATTCATGTTAAAATGTTGATTAGTTAACTTAGCTAATGATTTCTAGCAGTTACGCTAAAAATGCTTATTATGCTAGCAATGCTAACTTTACTAACAATGCTAACCAGGTTGATTAGCTAACTTAACCGATGATTTCTAGCAGTAATGCTAAAAATGCTAACAATGCTAAATTTGCTAACAATGCTAACCAGGTTGATTAGCTAACTTAGTTGATGATTTTTTGCAGTTATACTAAAAATGCTAACTATGCTAACAATGCTAACCATGCTAACTAGCTAACTTGCTAGTGAGGACTTTTATTTTGAAACATGTGTTGCTAGGGTATCCAGGGTGGCCACTATCAGGAAACAAGAAGTTACTGCAGTATAATCATGTTGGTTGCTATGGAAACGGTCATAAACACTTCATTTTAATGGTTGCTATGTTGGTTGCTAGGTACATGGAGGTTTCATGTAGTTGACTGGAGGCATAGTGGATGATAACTGACAGTTGGAATGGTTGAACAGCTCAATAGTTGAGTAGTTTCAATGGTTAAATGATTTAATAGTGTATTATTGCAGTGAGGACCTTTATTTTGAAACAGTTGTGGACAGAGGACGTAGTGAAACAGGATCTGTAGTCTTAATGAGATTGTATGCTTAAAGCCTGAGACAGAAAGTGCCTCTCATATAGCGTTTACGCGTCCTCTCTCGCTCCTCACTGATCTACATAAAGAATGATGGAGCGGCAACAATGGGATAGTCTAGCCCTTCTTCTATCTTTCTTTATGTAGATCATTGAGGATCGAGGAGCGAGGGAGGACATATAAACGCTGCTTGAGAGGGACCCACAGTAAATACTTTAAACGTTGTATGTAGATAGTCTAATTAATGTTGATAGACAGAATGTTTATTGGATGTTGATAGGCAGATTGTTTAATAGATGTTGATAGACAGTTTAATGGGTGGATGAGTGAATGGTCTGAAGAAGATGAATGGATAGAATGTTGGATGGAATGTGCCTTATATTCTTGTAGAATGGAGAGACACAGCTCTCTACTGAAAGTAGGCTTAGTGGATACAGATACAGGTGTAATCAATTTAACTGTCTAGTCTTAAGAGAGCCAGCCTGAGACAGAGTAGATTGTTTAAAAGTTGAATGTAGAGCGTCTAATTGATGTTGATAGGCAGACTGTTTAGAATGGGTGGATGAGTGAATGGTTTGAAGAAGATGAATGGATATAAAGTTGAATGGAATTAGGAGGACTAATTTTGATACTGTTGTGCGCAGAGGATACAGGGGAACAGAATGTAGTCTTCAGAGAGATTGTAAAGCCTGACAGAAACTGACAGTTGGTGCCCAGGTGGCTGACCAGCTGGGGTAACATTCTAATTGCTGCCGTGATGTCATAATGAGCAATGTTAAGTCTATGGGGGAAATTGTAATAGTTTTTAACTAATAGTTTAAAAAGTATAAAAGTTACAAAGTTGAAAAATAGAAAGCACACATCGCGTAAGTAAGACCTACGCGACATAGTTTGAATGGAGTTTCTACGTTAAGCGGTTGAAGCTGAATTGCGTGCGTTAGAAGAAGAATAATAAGAAGACTTTGGAAGAACAGTATAGTGCATTTTCATGCACTATAATAATAACTAGAAATGCAATTCCAAGGAATTACCAGTGCATGAAAATGCAAAAATAGATAGATAATGTAGATATGCTTACTAAGGTGTAGCTAGGGTAAACATGGTGGTTGCATAGTTTACAGAGAGTTGATAGTGTGAAGGTAGACAGTTTAAAGATGAAACATTCCAGTTCTAACTTAACTAATGATTTCTATTCATGTTAAAATGTTGATTAGCTAACTTAGCTAATGATTTCTAGCAGTTACGCTAAAAATGCTAATTATGCTAGCAATGCTAACTTTACTAACAATGCTAACCAGGTTGATTAGCTAACTTAACCGATGATTTCTAGCAGTAATGCTAAAAATGCAAACTATGCTAACAATGCTAAATTTGCTAACAATGCTAACCAGGTTGATTAGCTAACTTAGTTGATGATTTTTTGCAGTTATGCTAAAAATGCTAACTATGTTAACAATGCTAACTATGCTAACCATGCTAACTAGCTAACTTGCTAGTGAGGACTTTTATTTTGAAACATTTGTTGCTAGGGTATCCATGGTGGCCACTATCAGGAAACAAGAAGTTACTGCAGTATAATCATGTTGGTTGCTATGGAAACAGTCATAAACACTTAATTTTAATGGTTGCTATGTTGGTTGCTAGGTACATGGAGGTTTCATGTAGTTGACTGGAGGCATAGTGGATGATAACTGACCGTTGGAATGGTTGAACAGTTCAATAGTTGAGTAGTTTCAATGGTTAAATGATTTAATAGTGTATTATTGCAGTGAGGACCTTTATTTTGAAACAGTTGTGGACAGAGGAAGTAGTGAAACAGGATCTGTAGTCTTAATGAGATTGTATGCTTAAAGCCTGAGACAGAAGGTGCCTCTCATAGCGTTTACGCGTCCTCTCTCGCTCCTCACTGATCTACATAAAGAATGATGGAGCGGCAACAATGGGATAGTCTAGCCCTTCTTCTATCTTTCTTTATGTAGATCATTGAGGATCGAGGAGCGAGGGAGGACATATAAACGCTGCTTGAGAGGGACCCACAGTAAATACTTTAAAAGTTGTATGTAGATAGTTTAATTAATGTTGATAGACAGAATGTTTAATGGATGTTGATAGGCAGATTGTTTAATAGATATTGATTGACAGTTTAATGGGTGGATGAGTGAATGGTCTGAAGAAGATGAATGGATAGAAGGTTGGATGGAATGTGCCTTATATTCTTGTTAAGAGAGACACACTGATACAGCTCTCTGAGAGTAGTTGACACAGGTGTAATCAATTTAACTGGCTAGTCTTAAGAGAGCCAGAGTACTCTTAAAGCCTGAGACAGAGTAAATAATTTAAAAGTTGAATGTAGATAGTCTAATTAATGTTGATAGACAGAGAGTTTAATGGATGTTGATAGACAGTTTAATGGGTGGATGAGTG
Source organism: Sardina pilchardus (assembly GCF_963854185.1). Classification (NCBI taxonomy): domain Eukaryota; kingdom Metazoa; phylum Chordata; class Actinopteri; order Clupeiformes; family Clupeidae; genus Sardina; species Sardina pilchardus. Next base: position 2,624,752 of record NC_085006.1, read on the forward strand.
AATGGTCTGAAGAAGATGAATGGATAGAATGTTGGATGGAATGTGCCTTATATTCTTGTAGAATGGAGAGACACAGCTCTCTACTGAGAGTAGTGGATACAGATACAGGTGTAATCAATTTAACTGGCTAGTCTTAAGAGAGCCAGCCTGAGACAGAGTAGATTGTTTAAAAGTTCAATGTAGAGCGTCTAATTGATGTTGTTGATAGGCAGACTGTTTAGAATGGGTGGATGAGTGAATGGTTTGAAGAAGATGAATGGATATAAAGTTGGATGGAATTAGGAGGACTTATTTTGATACTGTTGTGCGCAGAGGATACAGGGGAACAGAATATGTAGTCTTCAGAGAGATTGAAAGCCTGAGAGAAACTGACAGTTGGTGCCCAGGTGGCTGACCAGCTGGGGTAACATTCTAATTGCTGCCGTGATGTCATAATGAGCAATGTTAAGTCTATGGGGAAATTGTTAAGTTTTTAATTTATAGTTTAAAAAGTATAAAAGTTACAAAGTTAAAAAATACATTGCGCTGATGTCCTAAGCAAGACCTTCGTAACACAGTTTGAATGAAGTTTCTACGTTAAACGGTTCAAGCTGAATTGCGTGCGTTAGAAGAAGAACTAGAAATGCAATTCCAAGGAATTACCAGTGCATGAAAATGCAAAAATAGATAGATAATGTAGATATGGTTACTAAGGTGTAGCTAGGGTAAACATGGTGGTTGCATAGTTTACAGAGAGTTGATAGTGTGAAGGTAGACGTTTTAAAGATGAAACGTTCCAGTTCTAACTTAACTAATGATTTCTATTCATGTTAAAATGTTGATTAGCTAACTTAGCTAATGATTTCTAGCAGTTACGCTAAAAATGCTTATTATGCTAGCAATGCTAACTTTACTAACAATGCTAACCAGGTTGATTAGCTAACTTAACCGATGATTTCTAGCAGTAATGTTAAAAATGCTAACTATGCTAACAATGCTAAATTTGCTAACAATGTTAACCAGGTTGATTAGCTAACTTAGTTGATGATTTTTTGCAGTTATACTAAAAATGCTAACTATGCTAACAATGCTAACTAGCTAACTTGCTAGTGAGGACTTTTATTTTGAAACATTTGTTGCTAGGGTATCCATGGTGGCCACTATCAGGAAACAAGAAGTTACTGCAGTATAATCATGTTGGTTGCTATGGAAACGGTCATAAACACTTAATTTTAATGGTTGCTATGTTGGTTGCTAGGTACATGGAGGTTTCATGTAGTTGACTGGAGGCATAGTGGATGATAACTGACAGTTGGAATGGTTGAACAGTTCAATAGTTGAGTAGTTTCAGTGGTTAAATGATTTAATAATGTATTATTGCAGTGAGGACCTTTATTTTGAAACAGTTGTGGACAGAGGAAGTAGTGAAACAGGATCTGTAGTCTTAATGAGATTGTATGCTTAAAGCCTGAGACAGAAGGTGCCTCTCATATAGCGTTTACGCGTCCTCTCTCGCTCCTCACTGATCTACATAAAGAATGATGGAGCGGCAACAATGGGATAGTCTAGCCCTTCTTCTATCTTTCTTTATGTAGATCATTGAGGATCGAGGAGCTAGGGAGGACATATAAACGCTGCTTGAGAGGGACCCACAGTAAATACTTAAAAAGTTGTATGTAGATAGTCTAATTAATGTTGATAGACAGAATGTTTAATGGATGTTGATAGGCAGATTGTTTAATAGATATTGATTGACAGTTTAATGGGTGGAGGAGTGAATGGTCTGAAGAAGATGAATGGATAGAAGGTTGGATGGAATGTGCCTTATATTCTTGTTAAGAGAGACACTGATACAGCTCTCTGAGAGTAGTTGATACAGGTGTAATCAATTTAACTGGCTAGTCTGAGACAGAGTAAATAATTTAAAAGTTGAATGTAGATAGTCTAATTAATGTTGATAGACAGAGAGTTTAATGGATGTTGATAGACAGATTGTTTAATAGATGTTGATAGACAGTTTAATGGGTGGATGAGTGAATGGTCTGAAGAAGATGAATGGATAGAATGTTGGATGGAATGTGCCTTATATTCTTGTAGAATGGAGAGACACAGCTCTCTACTGAGAGTAGTGGATACAGATACAGGTGTAATCAATTTAACTGGCTAGTCTTAAGAGAGCCAGCCTGAGACAGAGTAGATTGTTTAAAAGTTGAATGTAGAGCGTCTTATTGATGTTGATAGGCAGACTGTTTAGAATGGGTGGATGAGTGAATGGTTTGAAGAAGATGAATGGATATAAAGTTGGATGGAATTAGGAGAACTTATTTTGATACTGTTGTGCGCAGAGGATACAGGGGAACAGAATATGTAGTCTTCAGAGAGATTGTATTTTTAAAGCCAGAGAAACTGACAGTTGGTGCCCAGGTGGCCGGCCACCTGGCCTAAGATTCTAATTGCTGCCGTGATGTCACAATGAGCAATGTTAAGTCTATGGGGAAATAGCTCAATGTTAAATCTATGGGGAAATCGTTTTTTAATTCATTGTTTAAAAAGTATAAAAGTTACAAAGTTGAAAAATACAAAGCAGACATGGCATGAGCAAGACCTACGCAACAACGTTTGAATGAAGTTTCTACGTTAAACGGTTAAAGCTGAATTGGCTGCGTTAGAAGAAGAAGTTTAATAAGAAGACTTGGAATAACAGTACAGTGCATTTTCATGCACTGTAATAATAAGAAGTAGTAGAAGAAGAAGCCTAGGGATAACAGTACAGTGCATTTTCATGCACTGTAATAAGAAGAATAGGAAGAACAGTACAGTGCATTTTCATGCACTGTAATAATAAGAAGAAGACCGAGGAAGAACAGTACAGTGCATTTTCATGCACTGTAATAAGAAGAAGAAGAAGAAGAAGAAGAAGACCGAGGAAGAACAGTACAGTGCATTTTCATGCACTGTAATAAGAAACCTAGGAAGAACAATATAGTGCATTTTCATGCACTATAATGATGATAATAATAGTAACAGTAATTGTTGTCTTAAATTTCTGTTAGTCTTCTATAGTACACTTTCAGTCATCTGTATGTGCACTTGTGCTTTATCAGGTGTGGATCTCATCACTGCCTGTGACATTCGCCTTTGTACCCAGGATGCTTGGTTTCAGGTTAAGGTAGGCCCTTTGGCCCTCCATACTGCTGCAGTATAGCTCTCATTACACAGGTGTCAGTGTTTAAATCAATGCAAACTTAATTGGCAAATGCTGACAACTGACAAAGTTCAGTTTTTCTTATGAGAAAGGTGTAATATAGGCCAAGGAAGATCGACCCAACACATTTAGGAACAGGGGCCTGTACTACGAAGGAAGTTCAACCTACCCAGATGTAACCCAGGGTTACTTTGCTTAACCGGGGTTGACAAAACCTGGTTATCTTCATTGGTGTTAATCGGTACTAAGATGCTGAGTAAGAAGTTGATTTGTTGAACTGGGGTTAACCTCATCGGAGTTGGTGCGCGTTCACATAAAATGGGCGGGTTGCAGCGCAAATCATTTAATGATGACGCGATCACGTTATTTTACGGATAAGGAATGCGCAATGATTATAAAAAGTTGCAAGGAATTAAAACCCACTCTACGACACAAAAATGCCTGTAGTTATAGGTGCTTTTGGTGCAGCAATAACCTTATCTGACTTGACATGGAATGACTATGTGTTAGTACTAAGACACCCAGCAATGTCAACCTACAGGTTCAAGATTTTAAGATAGATATAATCCCTTTCTGGAATAGCTCAAAAGGGAACAGACGATAAACCACACAAAAAATCAACTTCTACAGCACCTTTGGTCGGCTTAAGCCCTATTCGCACGGGATAAGTATTACCTGTGGACCTTTGGTGATTTGTGACAGCTCTCATTACACAGGTGTCAGTGTTTAAATTGTACTGTACATCAATGCAAACTTAATTAGCCCTTTTCACGTGATGTCAGACGAAGCGTTGCTGGGTATCCTCCGGCATGTCCAGCCGCCAAATACTACAGAAGAAGAAGAAGAAGTATTCATGGGTTTCATCAGGTCCCTTTTACACAGGTGTATACAATCAAGCACCTTGATTATTAATGCAGACTGCATGGTGCTTGATTGTATACACCTGTGGAAAGGGACCTGATGAAACCCATGAATACTTCTTCTTCTTCTTCTTCTGTAGTATTTGGCGGCTGGACATGCCGGAGGATACCCAGCAACGCTTCGTCTGACATCACCGTGAAAAGGGCTAATTGGCAAATGCTGACAACTGACAAAGCACCTATAACTACAGGCATTTTTATGACACACTGAATGACACACTGAATGTCCATATACATATATTTCCATAGCTACCCCACATACCATTTTAGTTGCATGAAAATGACACAAAAATACAAACATGCCTTGTTTTGTCCTTATGATTTGACACAGAATGACTCATATTTACTTTTGCCCTCCCACAACAGGAAGTTGACATTGGTTTGGCGGCTGATGTGGGCACACTGCAGAGGCTTCCCAAGGTCATAGGTAGCCGTAGGTGAGAAGAGTCAGTTTTTGATTACTCCAGCACTGTGTTCATATTCTTCACGCACTAGAAACTGTTTTTCAAATCATGTATCAGTCAGTGTTTTTCCTGACATTTGTTTTGTTTGTGTTAGTGGTAGGCAGTGCAGATAGGCATATTGACATGTCTGTGTTTTCTTATTCTCTTTAGTCTGGTAAATGAGTTAGCACTGACTGCGCGCAAGATGTACTCTGATGAGGCCAAGAGCTGTGGACTTGTCAGGTGAGATGCATGATGCATGCAACTAAGATATTCCAGATGAGTGAAATTGCTTAACCAACATCAAACAGAACAGAACATCAGTAAAAATAAGTAAACAGAAACACACACAAATAATAATAAAAAAAACCAGACAAAACTACATAAAGTTTATGTTTATGGATCTTAGCAGACCCTTTTGTCGAAAGCGACAATGACATCAATCCACAAAACAGTAACATCAAAATCTGCAGACCACTCATTAAGTTTACATTAAGTTTAACGCTTTTGATGGGATTAGGTCTCAACCGAAATAAATATGACACATAAACTCCTTAACCCTTATAGGGTCCTCGTTTTTTGGTTACACAGGGGGTCCTGCCGGGTCTGGTAGACCCATGGCATTTTGGGGTCTTTAATTCAACATATTGAAACCTTTTTTTGCTAAAATACTCAGCAGATGTTTACTTCAACCTATTTGCAAGTCATGTAAACAACATTTGTTACATGTGTTGCCTTTACCTTTGTTAAATCACATGGTTATGCACAGAAGTGCTACTCGTTTTTGTTGCACAAATGCAACAAACTAAGGAAATGCATCATAAAACAGCCATAACTGGACAATGATCAACTAATGTACAAATGAAGGATGTTTTTCCAGAACTATAGTGAATTATTTATTAGAAATTGAACTTTCTCACTACATCTGCCATGATCCTCAGATTCTGAAACTTCTTCCTCTGCATCATCTTCAAGTCCCCCTGTCTCTTACAGTATCAATTCTAAGGCAGTCTGAACTGAGAATCGCTTTGCCATCTTGTGTGGTATTCATTCCCGCAGGACAGATGGTGAAATGTGTGGGAATATGGGTGCAGATATTGTTGGGTTAGGGGTTGGGTTAGGGTTGGGTGCTCCAATTTTGTAACAATGTTGCAACCTTGTGCGGGAACTGCACTGGTGGCTCACACTATGGGCCCATTTACCTGCTTTACTCTCTCTCCCTCTCTCTCTCTTTCTCTCTCTCCCTCACTCACTCACTCACTCTCTCTCTCTCTCTCTCACACACACACACACACACACACACACACACACACACACACACACACACACACACACACACACACACACACACACACACACACACACACACACACACACACACACACACACACACACACAGGCCCAGAAACCTAAAAGGGCAAATGAGGTAACACAGGACCTATGATTTCCACACATTATAGCCCCGGGTCCAGTAGACCCGCGAAGACCCTGTATGTAATAGAAATGTGCAGGGGGGGTTCAATTTTTTTTTTTTTGAATTATGTTCCTCACACAAAATGAGCCAAGGCCAATGAATCTCAGTTTGAAAAAATAATTATTTGTATCACTTTTCTTAAGATGAAAACTGAAAACGGGTCCCACAGACCCGAAGACCTTATAAGGGTTAATTAGAATAAAACTGCCAAACCCATTAGAATTTTAATCAGAAAAAAGGAGTTGTGTATTACTCCAATTTAACAGACATGTATACAGTCAATTCAGCTTGACTGCTGTGGCTTCTCAAGCAAAACAAAGCAGCAACAGATATTCTGATAAAGGATTCTAGTGCACATATAACCACATGCTCAGAATAGATAGATAGATAGATAGATGGGTACTTTATTCATTCCCCCAGGGGTAATTCAGGTGTCCAGCAGCCTACAGTGTGTTGTCCAAACAAGCATTCACCAAGCAATGCACTCATAAAAACACAAGTAAAGACACAGACAATAACAGTTGTTACAGGAAAAGTAAAAAAGGCTACTATCAACAGGTCCATTATGCAGCCTAAAGATCTCCTGTACCTCTCGGTCCTGCAGCGCACAGTCACTGCGGCTGCTTTGCTGGGCAACCACAGTATCATGTGTAGTGGGTGGCTCCTGTTTCTGATAATGGCTTTCATCCTCCTCCTCATTCTTTCCTCCACCAAATCTTCTACAGAAACCACCCTCCTCCCCAACACTGACACACACTTCCTGACCAGTTTGTCCAGTCTGTTACGGTCCCTGGCTGTCATACCGCTGCCCCAACAACACACCACTGCAAAGAGCACTGCACTGGCCTGAATGGTAGAACAGATACAGCATGTCATTGCAGACATGGAGAGATTTTAGTGTCCTGAGAAAAAAGAGCCTGCTCTGACCTTTTTTGTAGGCTGCATCTGCATGGACTGACCAGTCCAGTTTATGGTCCAGGTGGACTCCCAGATATCTGTATGTCTGGACCACCTGCCCTCCCCCTCAATTTCCACAGGTGTCCCTTACACCTCCCAAAGTGTGTGTGTGTGTGTGTGTGTGTGTGTGTGTGTGTGTGTGTGTGTGTGTGTGTGTGTGTGTGTGTGTGTGTGTGTGTGTGTGTGTGTGTGTGTGTGTGTGTGTGTGTGTGTGTGTGTGTGTGTGTGTGTGTGTGTGTGTGTCAATTACACTGTGTGTAAATGACTGAATGATCTAACTTGGAACAGTTTGTGGCTCTAAATCAACACTTTGACTGGACAAGGGATAACGTGTGAATGACACAAGAAATCACAATTTCTTAGAGCTCTTAGGGAGGGAGCCATAATTCTGAACAAAGTTTCCCGTTTTCACTGTGGGAAATTCGTTTTTTCTGTTTAAAATATGAATAAATGTGACTTGACTAGACTAGTTGAAGGGTTCTGTGGAGCTAATTGATAAAGAAGGGCCCTAAATAATCCATGTAATACCCAGAGGCAGGATTCAGATGCTGGAAGCTGTAGAATTTTAGCCTGGGTGAATGTAGACAAAGCGGTTAGCACATTTGAATTTGCTGTGGAGGTGTGTCTGGGTGCACAAGTTGAACCTGTCTCCCTGACACCTGCGAGAGTGAGTGTTCTGATTTGTGGCTCTGTTTGATGCAGCCGGGTGTTCTCAGATAAGGAGGCCATGATGGCCGGGGCCTTGGAGCTGGCTGGGGAGATCGCGAGCCGCAGCCCTGTGGCTGTGCAGGGCACCAAGATGAACCTCATCTACTCACGGGACCACTCTGTGGCTGAGGGCCTCAACTACATGGTAGGGCTCACTCCTGACCTGATCTTCAGCTTTAATCTTTACTTGTCTGTACTTTTTACTGATTGTATTCCTTGTATAATATCTCTCTCTCTCTCTCTCTCTCTCTCTCTCTCTCTCTCTCTCTCTCTCTCTCAGGCCACATGGAATATGGGCATGCTGCAGACACAGGATGTCATGAAGTCTGCTCAGGCAGCCATGGAAAAGAAGAGTCTCAAAGAGGTGGCTTTCTCAAAACTCTAAGGCCTTTTGAAGGACCCTTAAGCCTGTAAAGGTGCACAGATTGAAGTGTATACTGATCAAAACACTGGACGGCATATAGGTTTCAGTGAAAATATTAAACTAAACCTGTGAACTTGGTACAACTGCAGTATGCCTGACTCGCGTTAGCATGGTTGAGGATCCAAACAAATTTCACAGGATTCACTTGTGCCTTGGGGACAGAACATGTCATCACTGCACAGCCAACAGGCGCCACCGACTCCCTCTGAAGGATTACAGCCTCAATGCCTCAAGCCTGGTGTCCACACTCTTGTGCCAGATGCAGCTGTGAAATGTTTTGTTATAATAATAATAATAAAGTGTCTAACGCTGTTCTGGTCTATGCCTAGTAGAGTGTGTTTGACTGTATGTCTGCTGCACTTCTCCATATCCACAGGAGATGACTCTGATCTTGGTTCAGTATGTTGCGTGCCCAAGCAAAGCTTTTTCGTGTTAGGCCAACCCAGGCCACTATCTTACAGAGAAGGGCACATAGACATGCGTCTGTAAAAACAGATAAAGTCTCTTTGACGAATCCCTTTATAAGAAACTCCCCCAGCACCCTGGACCTCAAACAGGCAATAGTCTCACTCGGAATCTTTTCAGCGTTTACAGACAAACTGTCATCATGTATTTGTCAACAAGTCGCTTGATAGTCATAATTTGCCTTCTGAACTACGTCTGTGCAGGTAAACCATCAATTACTCTTCAGTTGTAGTCTGCATTTGAGTTGTTGGTATTTGAAATGGTTGTTGCAGTGATTGCTGACTAGCATTGGGTAAATAGCAAATAAATTAATAAATACAACTAGTCACTAATGCCATAAGGTTTTTTGCAAAGGTTGTAGATAAGGGTTGTTTTTTTTTTTTTTTTTTGCACAAATGCTTTTTTTTTTTTTTTTTCATTTTTGCGCAAATGTCCCTGAAATAGGATAGACTAGGCCTGCATTTTGGTACATTTAACGTTTTCCCGCGCACCCGCATGTATAGGACACCTATTCCAAATTATAAGTGTATATGATATATTTTGTTATGGGGGAACTGCGCGCTTATTAATGTTGATGTGGTTGTGTCTGTGTTGTTGCCAGTGGGTCAAAACTATTTTACAGCTAGGCCCCGACGCGTAAACATTGAGTCAAGTGAGTCTAGCCTACTATGAACTGTCCAAAACAGCCTACGCTGTTCTGTCGATGATAACATGTAATCAGTCAGTTCATTTGGATGAGACACGAGCTTGTAAGATAAACACGCGTTCACTTGGCAATGAAAATCACTCCTGCGTATTAGTTAGCGAAATGGCGTGAGAGCCCGCTTGTAGTTGTGTGATATGCCTATAGTACGCCATAATTGCAATGGCCTGTAACTGAGTGTGCGTAGCAGTTTTGTAGGCCTATATTTAATCGACCCGTGGCAGTTGTGCCGCGTGCGCTAAAGTGATAGCCCACATGTCCATAATGCGCCAAAATCGTAATGACACCGATAGGGTTTTTAACATGATCTTCTGACGTAAACTTCCACTGTCTGTGTTAGGACGTCTTCTTTGGCGAAGCAAAGAACGTGTTCGTCGAGCACGGTATCACAAGGCCAAGCAACATCTGTTGAGGCATGCTTTAACAGGACATCCACTCGAAAGCCATGCCAAAGACGGCGTTATCCATCAGGAACTGGATCATTTTGATAGCAATCGCAAGGACACATTTCCTCAGGTGAGACTGACAAAAGACTATTTCCCTTCTTAATTGAAAGGTTCTAGCCCAGGCATTCCTGGGTTAATTGATATGGACTGATATATTTCATATGAAGAACATGACTTATAATTTGTCAAAGAATATGTGCACAGACAACTCTATTCTAGTTTATAGTCACAACAACACGTTGGAAAACGAACTCACCAGAAAAAAGGCACACAATAATGCTGCAATTTAGGTTCTTTGAGTTGAACTTGAGCATGTAGACTTACATGTAGGCCTAATGGCATGTATCAACTATGTATCTTCCCTCTCAGAGATTCTATGTGAATGAAAAGTATTGGGAGGAACCCGATGGACCGATCTTTCTTTTCATTGGAGGAGAAGCTCCAATCTCAGAAGTAGATGTTTTGGCAGGTATGACCCTAACCCACGTTCATGTCGAATCAATATGTGTTAGTAGCACACATTTAACGCAACGAGGCTGACCTTAACGGCTTATTAACAACATAACAGTAGCAACATTAGAAAACTAATAAGAATACAAAACCTATGAATAAACAGAGTAACCTACATAAAACCACAGTGGTGGACATAAAAAGTAGAGATGATATTAAATAAGAACATGACATAAAAATGTCAAGATCTGGTTTAAAGCAAGACTTCTGTAGATAGCCTACAACTAGCCATCAAGCTATCTATCTATCTATCTATCTATATATCTATCTATCTATATATATATATATATATATATATATAAAATATATATATATATATATATATATATAGGTTATATAGAGAGAGACAAAGAGAGAGAGAAATATGGACTGAATGGACCTAATCTACAGATAACCTTATAGCATTGTATTATTTATTATTTAAGAAAATACTGCCAGGTCTTTAAATATGTTTTCTTATATTTTACTCTCCCTTCTTTTCATGTTATGTGACACATTTGTATGTGGTAAATACTAAATATGCTATAACAGGCTACATCCCTTGTCCTTGGCAAATAGTTCTGAAATGTCTGAAATATAGAATGGACAGAAGTCAGTGAGAGGAGATACCTTGAGCTCATTCATTATCTATGTAGTATGTACACTTCCTGAACTGTAATATTCCCAATTGTCCAATAAAGAAAGAACTGATTAAAAAAAGATTATTAACATTGGTAAATATAGTGTTACTAATGAAATGAGAACCTTCACATATTCTAGCACTTACCACTAGCACTAATAGAATAACACAGTCTGTGTATTTGAGTTGTCTGCTCTATCTTGTAGGGCACCATGTTGACATGGCAGAGGAGCACGGAGCACTGCTTGTGGCCCTAGAGCACCGTTTCTATGGCGAGAGCATGAATCCTGGGGGTCTTGAAACAGAGGACCTGGCTGACCTGTCCAGCCAACAAGCGTGAGAGAACCCATTGGGGAAGACACAGCAATATGAATATATATGCCAATCAAACCAAATAATCAAATGGGATGGGTGGTGATACATTTGATAATCCTGTCATGAGTTATTACAGAGATTATTTTACGCACAAGCATAATGTTGGGTTGGTATTTGTTGTGATGTACAGAGATGGCAGACACCTGAGCCTGACATCGTTGTTTCCATTGTAGTCTTGCAGATCTGGTCACATTCCATCGCTACATCTCGGATCGTTTTCGCCTTTCCGATAAAAACCCCTGGATCACCTTTGGGGGCTCCTATGGGGGATCTCTTGCTGCCTGGATGCGGGGCAAGGTACTGCTCTTGTGTGCTGCCCGCACCACCACAGTGTGCTGTAGAGACCTATTGATTCCGTGTGTGTCTGTAAAGATTGCATGCAAGATGAGGAATGAATGGTATACAGTGACGCACTGATCTGAGAGATCTCTCCCGTCGTCTATTTGAGCAGTGTTATGAAAGCTCATCACGTGTGTGTGTGTGTGTGTGTGTGTGTGTGTGTGTGTGTGTGTGTGTGTGTGTTGTGTTGTTTTCTAGTTCCCTCACCTCATCTATGGTGCCGTGGCCTCCTCTGCTCCTGTTGAAGCCAAACTGGATTTTTCCACTTACAACAAAGTAAGCTGAACTCTAGAGACCCTTTCATCTGGTCTCAGGGGTTTTATTCCTTCAGTTGAAATGAATTGATGTCATGTCTTTGCCGTACCATCTGTGGCCTCGGTTTAGTTTGGTTTTCTTCGATTACAGGTTGTGGGACTGAGCTTAATGGATGAGGAAGTTGGAGGCTCTGCTAAGGTGATTCAGAAGTGGAAGTATAGGTTGATCACTTTAAAGATGAGATATGGAAGGTGTTATAGCCGCAGTAGACAAATGAATCAATTGCTGGATAATTGTATGGAAAAGGGTGGATAAACAGAGGGATGTGCGGATGTGTATGTGTGCATGTCAGCATCTCTGTACAGTGGTTCTTGTCTCTCCATAGTGTGTGGGAGATGTTTGGGAGGCCTTTGCTGCTGTGGAGGCTGCCCTTATGGGGGGGAATGAGACCCAGGTGGGGAAGGACTTCTCTTGCTGTGACACCCCCAGCAGCCTGGATGACCAGATCGAGCTGCTCGGCAGCCTGGCTGACCTCATCGCTAGCACTGTGGAGCTCAATGACATTGAAGGAGGCATGTCCATCGAGGAGCTCTGCACCCTGATGACCAATCAGAGTGAGGCATACGAGGAAGAAACCGAGGCGTATGACCGTTTGATCAATCTTATGGACGTAAGTAACTACTGTATACCACCTCACTCTAGTCTGGTTTTCACCATACTAAGCTCCATCTTTTAAGATTGAACATTAGTCTGGCGAGGCTGCGCTTTGTTTCTACTGCACTTCGCGACGCTTATATTTCGTTATCGTCACGTCACCGGCCAATAGCGTGCCAGGACTAGAGTATGGCCGTTTCTGATTGGAGCCAAAGGTTCTGGCAGTGAACAGAGGAAAAAGATCTGCTGGTTTCCAGCCTGAGCTGCCGGGCGAAATTCAAATTCCCCGGAAGTTCAGGCAGGGTTCACCCAGCCTAACCTCACTCCAATCTCTGGCTTGGAACGTCCATCTCAGTAGCCTAGTAGCCTACAGGACTCTGCTGCTTGATTGGTGATTGCTGTGCTGTGTCTGTGGCTCAGGTCTACAGGGAGGTGGAGGACCTGCCCTGCCTGCTGTCCTCTCATGAGGACATACTGGAAGCGCTGAGAAACGCCACTGAAGCTGAGGACGGCACCTCAGAGCGCCAGTGGTACTACCAGATGTGCACTGAGTTTGGCTTCTGTGAGTCAACAGCCTACTTCTGGATGCCAATGTGCTGACGTGCTGTCTGCATGTCTATGATTATATTTGTGGCTTGTGTGTGTGTTTTCATGGCTGCATGTGTGTCCTTGTGTGTGTGTGTGTGTGTGTGTGTGTGTGTGCAGTCCAGACCTGCGAGGACGCCTCCTGTCCCTTCTCCCGCATGTTGACTCTGCGCTCGGACACAGAGCTGTGCACTGAGCTCTTCGGCATCCCCCAGGACAGGCTGCCGGGCCACATCGCCTTCACCAACATGTACTACGGAGGGAAAGACCCCGAGAGCCACAGGATCCTCTATGTCAACGGTGGGAGTCCAAGCATTGGTTCAAATCATTCACATTGTTCACAAATTATTTTATGTGTCTCTGGTCAACCTGTCCACAAATCATTGGATTGAGAAATAATGAATTAAATAATGAATTAACAATCATTTATATGCAATTAATAAATATGTACATTTGCAATGCAAAGGTTATCTAAAGTCCAACTATAACTTATAACCTATAACTTATAACCTACAGCTGCTTGTGTCACCCTGACGCCATCTTTGTCGTTCCTCCCAACCCAGGCCAGATTGACCCCTGGCATGAGGTCAGTGTGACCAGCAACGGCACCTGGTTGAATAGGGACCGTGCCATCTTCATCAAGGGCGCCTCCCACTGCGCTGACATGCAGGAGGAGGACAAGACAGACAGCGCTGCCCTGCGCCAGGCCAGAGAGGTGAGCAAGTCATGAGGAGCTCACATGCCTCTGGCCTCTTCCCCTCTGTTTCTGTATCTCTTCATTGCTTTCTCTCTGTCTCTCTCTCCATGTGCACAGGCGATTGAGAGCCACGTGGCCATGTGGCTGAAGACTGCTGCGTGGGAGAAGATGATGGGCTGAGTGCTCGGCCAGGCTGCAGATGGCTGATGTTCCACAGGCTGGCTTGAGCACAGCGTTTGCCCCTCTAATCGCCTTGCTTTTGACGAAATGTTTGGACGTGTATGCAAATGAGTTGCTGTGTTGCAGTTGAAAGGGACCAAACATCTCCATGAGAGGCTCGTTAGATGTCATGTTTGTATTACATTTAACTCTTTGTTTTTTTTCCAGACTGCATATAGACTGGATAAGTGTGGTGAAATCATGCAGAGGTTTCCCTTAATAATTGACGTTAGGAAGGCGCTTTTCCAGCGTGATTTGCAGCGCTCTGTGCACTGCGCGGGCCGCTGGGTTTGGCGCAAAATAGTAGCCACCGCCGCGCGTGTGGACAAGAGCTTAGAACGCAGTGGTGCTGTGGGCACATTGCATGTGAAGGCTGCCTAACTCAGATTGCAGTGCAATGTTGGTTGATTACAGGACAGTTATTGTCCTGTAATCTTTCATATGCCCACTAGGGGGTGCCATAAGCCCATGCTTCTATGTGTCTCCTCTTCTAGTTAATCCAAGTGCATCAACGTGAATCCATTGTCTGGGCTTCACTACACAGCCACACATTTTACGATAAACATTAGAATTTAGATATATTTACAAAAGGATCATTAGTTCGCTGATAGTGTATTTAATATAGCTATCTAAATGATCGAATTTGCAAATATCCTATTTTAATTCAAATTCAAATACATATCTACCGCATCTGTTGTAAAAGCAGTTCCTGGTTCAATTCATGCAATCATTACAGGTTCTGTGTCTGACAAGCTATACAAAAATTCTATAAAATCAGAAATTAGCATTTTGCATTGGTCATGTTGTGGAATATCCCAAAACAGATAGTAAATAGAAAAATACTTGGCAACCCGATGTCAGTCTAAGTGAAGATTGTAATGGTGTCATTTTGCCATTTTGTAATAAACTCATTTGCTTCTGTGTTTCTTGGTGAATGCTGAATGAATGGCACACAAGCATGCATTGTAGTAACATAGCAGATGTATGTTAATCTCTCGCTAATCACATGACTGCAAGATAGAGTGTATTCAAATGGCAGTGTACGTAGAGACTGCATAAACTCTGAACGGGATCATTCTATGTCAAATTGACAGAATATTTTCCGCACTGTCTCAGATTTTATTCAGAATTTTTCTACATAATGTGTTGGTCCTAAAACTAAGACCAGTACAATATTCTTTGTTAAATTTCAATGTTTTCCAACATTCATTCCTGATTTTTCCTGTTTTTACACCTTAAATCATGTCTTATATTGCATGGAGGTCATATTTGGACATTAGTATCTTAAAAAGTATTATAACAGCCAAAAGCATGTTGAGGATGACCGGATCATTAACAGTGTGCACGTCTATTGATTTTATACGATTATTAAGATTGGAACAAAATGTAAAATGAGTTGTATTGAGTCTTCCGAACTTTTTTGCACTCACATGGCATCAATTAGTGTTTGGTCTGCATGTTAATGTGTTGATATTTCAAGTCTCCACAACAAATGAACATGTAGATATTAAGGATAACATGATTGTTTTGTAGAATTGTAGAAGGGGTAGCTAGATGGAACATGTACAGGATTTAAAGTCCTCCCAACATCTTACACCTCTCCTGATACAGCTGCACTGGCTCCCTGTCTCTCAATGGGTCAAGCCCTCCAGAACATTTCCCCCCCATAGGGTGCAGTTGTCAGATCCTCTCGTGTTTCACATGCAGACTAATCTTTAAATGCATTCAGTTTTTTTCTTCTTCATTAATCTACACAAAATACTTGACAAAAAAGTGGGTGTTTTGTAAATGTATTTTTTAAAAAGTCTAAAGTAGGGGCCTAGTCTACTTAAGTTTTCAGACCCTTTGTCATGACGCTTGCAATTGAGCTCTGGTGCATCCTGCTATCAATGATCCTTGAGATGCTTCTACAACTTGATGCATACCTCTGCCTTAATGAATTCATTGGACATTGTTAGGAGAGGCACACATCTGTCTATGTAAGATCTTATAGTTGATGGTGTATGTCAGAGAGAAAACCAAGCCACGAGGTTGAGAGAATTGTCCATAGACCTACGAGACAGGATTGTGTGAAGAACATTTCTGCAGCTTTGAAAGTGCCCAACAGCACAGTGTATCATACAGTTCAGCACACTGGTGAGTTCTTGTACCCTTCCTGTGATTTATTTGCAATATCTTCATGTTCATTGTATGTGGAGAACTCAAGTGACATTAAAAGAAAATGTAAAAGAAAAAATAATGATTGATACCAAATGGGTACCCTCAGTGTTGTTTTGTTTGCACTTTTAATGGTTCATATACAGGGCTGAAAAATAAGACAGTGGATTTGAACAGAATTATTTTGGGACATATTTGGACAAAATTTGAACAAAATCTGAGATGCTGTAGCGACAACTTTATCTGATTTGACCCAACAGCAGCTTTCTTGGTATACTGTACATTATCTGTAGTGATTGTGTGTGTGTGTGTGTGTGTGTGTGTGTTTGAGGTGGGGGGATAGATACAGAAAAGAGGGAGTGTGTGTCTTATGGAAGGTGAGGAGGACACAGTTGTCCCAGGGCCATCTGTTTCTCAGAGGTGGAGACCTGATTTTGGCCTGTGTGTGTGTGTGTGTGTGTGTGTGTGTGTGTGTGTGTGTGTGTGTGTGTGTGTGTGTGTGTGTGTGTGTGTGTGTGTGTGTGTGTGTGTGTGTGTGTGTGTGTGTGTGTGTGTGTGTGTGTGTGTGTGTGTGTGTGTGTGTGGAGAGAGAGACATTTGTGTTATTTTGTTTTAATATGCATCCTTATATGACAGAGGGAAAGAGGAATGTATATGTGTGTGGTAGAGGAGGCAGAGGTTGCACGTGTGTGTGTGTGTGTGTGTGTGTGTGTGTGTGTGTGTGTGTGTGTTTGAGAGAGAGCTTTTTAGAGGGTTTTCTCTCTGTGTGTGTTGTGTGTGTGAGTGTTGTGTGTGTGTGTGTGTGAGTGTTGTGTGTGTGTGTGTGTGTGTGTGTGTGAGGGTGGGTGGTGGGCTCCTGCCATTCTGCCCTGCCCACCACTGATTGATGATCTGCACTCCCCTGGGGTCATGCAGGTCACGACCTCCCTACACTGACCTCCCCACTGAGAGCCCACTCTCCCCCTCCTAACTCTCTCACACACACACACACACACACACACACACACACACACGCTCATACCATCAAGACATCACACACTCATCACACATATGGACTAACCCCTTGTTACAACAACCTTATAGCCCATTTGCACAAACACTCATACACACATGCTCACCCTTAAACATGAAACACACACACACACACACACACACACACACACACACACACACACATACACACACACACACACACACACACACACACACACACACACACACACACACACACACACACACACACACACACACACATACAGTACACACACATTCTCTGCCTCTTTAAGAACACTTGTAATGTCCATTTGAAATGCATTTTTACACACACATACACAGGCACAATCATTCCCATTTCCCTGCTTATCACAGCTACTGCACCAGTGAGAATAGCTGTCATGTAACTGCAGCTGTGCTTGCAAGCCCTTAGAGCCCCGTTCTGTGTTTGAAGGGTGCAGAAGAAGTTTGGATGGGAGATTATTCTGGGTTTTGTTTATGCCACTGGATATTAAGTAACATTACAGTGGCTGAGGTGATTACTGAGTGAAGGTGTGCTCATTATCTAAGGTTAAGGCCAGGAATTGTGAATGCTGTTGTCAGGAATCAGAATCAGTTTTATTGGCCAGGATTGCGTCAACAAACAAGGAATTTGACTCCCGTTAACTTTGCTCTCAAAGTGCAACACACAAACAAATGAAACATAAAATAATAATAAAAAAACGAACAGTAAGAATAGGATGAAGGACAGTAGAGTAAGGCTATGTATAAGAATACATCGATTTGCAAATGAATAGACACTATGGGTGGGATAGAGTAGAGCACTGTAAAGAATGGGCCGAGTTAGTCATGATATAGGGGTGCAACAGGCCAGAGAAAGTCTTAACAATCACCAGTGAATAATGGGAAAAGCTAAATTGTTGCTGGAGTGAACAGGTGGAATCACAAGGAAAGACATATTTTTATTCTATCAGATTTGAATGTGTTCCTCAGATTTCTAGCAGACGCCCTGGACCTGTTAGTCGATCTTTCGTCCATTAATAATTTGGACACGTCCACTTGGATAGCTGGAGAAGCCAGATGCACCCAGATGATCTGTGGACAGGAGTGAAGCAGGTCCCTTAGACCCTGAATGATCTCCATAAGAAGATCGCAAGGGGGCCATGAAGACCAGTAATGCTGATTGAACAAACACTCACTTTTATATATCTGATTCCCATTTCTTTTTTTCTGTGTCAGAGATTATTATAGGAAAATGATCACCAGTGGTATGTTTCACAAAGTTCATGTACACAATATCTGATGGCTCACATTCATTCACACACTTTCCAGTATCATGGCTGTATGGATCCATACCAGGGACAAACTGGGACAAAAAATCGGCCCTGGCATATTTGTCCTTTAAGTGGCCCTCACACCTTATTAAATACCAAATCCTCGCACAACCTTTAAAATGCATATATTTCAACTAAGTGTAGAAGAGCAGTAAAAGTGGACTAATGGAGGACTCATTGGTTATCACTCTAACTGATCAGAGGAAGCCATGGAGCATATGATCTCTGTATTCAAGTATACAGATGAAAGAAGAGTTTCTGATTAGGCTGGTAAACCCTGCAGCTCAGCTGGAATTCTGCACATCTCTCCTGCTTCCTGTCCACATCTTCTGTGTCCAATCACAAACTAGCTAATCCAAAAGACACACATGATTGTTGGTCTGATTGGTTGAAGGACCAAAAGCATATAGAGTCATTTGAGCAATGCCCATTGATCACGCCTGCAGTAGAAATAAAGCGCAGACTCCCCAGACTAATGTTCGATCTTACAAGATTGAGTTTAGTATGGTGACAGCCAGACTAGTTTCTGATAGAATTCAAAGCATAGTTTCAAATTATTCCATACATTAAAACGAAGAATATGTGTCCATATCACTTCACATCGCCTTCCTTTCTCAGACATATCACATTATACTTGGTCTATATTTGACATTTGCACATAGCCTACAGCCTTTCAACGAGCTTTTCTTCTCATTATTGTTTTGAGGTGGCATCTCCCTCTTATGTAGACTACACATTACCACATGCAAACATATATTGACAGCTCCTATGATGTTCTTTTTCCATATCTCTTCGTGCACTCCACAGATTCATGTTTTCAAATATTCTTTTTTTTATCTCACCCACTAATTTCCAGACACATGATGTAAATACCCACACAAACAGAGAGAGGCACACAACATTTTTAAAACAAACTTGGCAGGTGACATTCAATCATAAAAATGAAAGTGCAAATGTCTCACTGTGGCATGCAAACAAGCAGCAGAGGTGTACAGCGGAGTGGTAGAGCACATTTTCCTTCTCTCACTCCATCTTTCTCTTGCTTTCTTTCTCCTCTGCTCTCTCCTACTTTCTTCTCTCTCCCCCTTCCATCTCCCCTGTACGCCCTCCTCCTCTCCCCACCTCCCCATCCTTCTGTTTTTCTGTCTCTCCCTCTCTCCCCCTCTCTCTGCTCTCTCTTCTCCTCTCCCTCACTTCTCGCCAGCTCCCCTGATCAATGAGCAAGTGCCAGAGCCACAACTATTAATCAGGCCCTATCGGCTATCTGTCTCCCCCAACAACCAATCACAGGAGCCCGACAGCTGGCCCATGACAAATGGAACAGGGAGGGGGCAGACTGGGGTGGGGGTGGGGTGCGGAGAGAGGCACACTTTATCTGATCTTAGCCAGGTCACAGCACTACGGCACTTACAGATGACTCCAGAGGCTGCCCCCCCCAAAAAAAACACACAGACACTCACACACTAACCTGCGTGGGTTTGTATCAACACCATACAAAACACAAAACATACAGATTTCTTGTTCTTCCATGCTTTTAGTACTTATTTCAGTTGTTTCTGCTAGCTGCTCTTGTAAGCTGAATGCCTGATTGTGGAAGGGGTAGGGCAGAACATGCCAATACTACAGGAGTTAAGATGTTATAACAAATATCCACAAAGTGAAAACTTGCTTTCACTCTTGCTTGTCATAAGAGGTCCTGTAGGTCATTCCCACTCATTTCGGAGACCATTATTTTGATATTCCAACTTAAATGCGACAGAACACTGAAGTCAGTAAAGTGTTACCACAGCAGTACAATTTTCATATGTTACACAAAGACGCAAAGTAAATATCTCTACAACCACAATACTATGGCAATTAGGTTGATCAAAATTGTATCCTGTAAAGATCTGCAAAGCCAGAAAAAGGCAATACTCCAAACCTTAGATCTTTTTATGACATAGCCTACCTTTTAGCCTGCATTTTCTAGGTAATGTGTTGCGTTTGTGTTAAATCTTACCAGCCTTTCAATCCATTTCTTAAAACTCTATAATTTAATTTATTTTGCAATCTTTCTGTCTTTGCTTTGTTTCTGTTTTATTTATATATATCTTACTTTCTTTTCTTCTCTCGTTGTTTCTTTTGTACTTTCTCACAGCAAACAATGTCCACACATTTCCTCAGGTTTGCGCTGTGGTAAATTATGCAGCCATTTCAGCGCTCCATTCAGCGGAGAGAAAGCCTGCTCTGTAGTGCCTGCTGGATGGTGCAGCTGCGCTGCTGAGATTGTTGGGAAGGCTGTACTGGCAACAGGCCTACGTGATGCAGAGCAGGTCCTCGTCTGGATTTATGGCTCTTATTGCCTTCACATCTCTCCTTTGCCCCCGTTGCTTACCACCTCTCCCTCCCTCTGTCCTTCCTCACATCTGTCCATCCATCATTCCCATGGCCAGCGGAAGGAGATGAATCCCTTCTTCCCATCCCTCACTCACGTGGACAGATGAGAGTGGGAGGGAGGGGGTAGAGGGGAAGGATAGGGGAGCTTTGGATTACTTTCTCACAACATTGTAAAAAGAAAAACGGTATCGTATTACCTGCAATGTATGTCCATATATTACCAGTCGCCAAGAGGGTCTAATCTCCAAGAGGACCTTATCAAGGTGTGTGAGGTCACGTGCATCACCAAGTGAGAGGTGATACACACACATCTGAAAAGCACTGTTTAGTGTGTTTTGTTGTTTGTATGTGTGAATTCTGATGGTTAATGTTTCACTTTCTCATAGTGATGATGAGTGTTCCTACTGTACATTTATTAGACGCGGCCCAGCTGTTGGGTCTGTGTCTCCCAGTAGCCTACACTAAGGATGTGTCCTTAAACCCACATTCAACCTTGGCAAGTATCTACAGAGCATCATTCCACATCAGCAGCTAATATTAACTCAATAATGTGCCACACAATATCCCCAGGTTAACAGCAAGCAACATACAGTCCGCTGGCTGCCTGGCTGACAACAAGCATCAATCAATGAAAGGACACACCAGCCCTGGACTGCCATGGCACGCCGCCAACTCAGAGGATTGGGTTTCATGAGTATCACATCTCCGAGAGCACGGACCCCACATCCAGCCCCGCGGCACACGCGCGTGAGCCTAACACACTGCCCCTGTGTCAACATCCTGCAGGACGTCAACATTACACCTGCTCGTGCTCAACCGGTCAAGTTGCTTCACCTCCTCCACGACACAATAAGAGGTCATCAGCACAAGTGATCTAATTAGGCTTGCAGTGAAGTGAAGAGCTGTCATGGTGTTTATGTGTAGCTCAGTCTGTGCTATGGGAAGCAGCCAGGTTAAAGAATCAGAGCATCCACAGGGCCATGAGAGCACAACTGGGCTAGTCTGAATTCTCTCTCTCTCTCTCTTTCTCTCTCTGTACCTTTCCTTTCCCCCTTTGCTTTTTCTCCTCCTCTCCCCACTCTTCCCTCCCTCCTTTTGCTTTCCGCACAGAGTGACAGGTAGATTAAGGGGTGTGATAGATGCCCCTCTCTGTATCTCCCTTTTGCCATCTCCTCCCTCTCTCTCTCCCTCTATCTATCACGGCTGCTGCTGTAATTGCGGCTGTGTTGGGCTGGCACTGCAAGCCTCCATCCATCTCCTTAATAACAAACAGTCAGGGAAACGGATGGAGCTTGGGCCCTGAGTTAATCTCCATCTGTAAGGAGACCAGTGGAGGGTGGTGTGTGTGTGTGTGTGTGTGTGTGTGTGTGTGTGTGTGTGTGTGTGTGTGTGTGTATGTGTGTGTGTGTGTGTGTGTGTGTGTGTGTGTGTGTGTGTGTGTGTGTGTGTGTGTGAGGGGAAGGGGGTGGAAGGACAGAGAAAAGAGACAGAGAGAGAGAGCTGCTATGCTATGTTTTTCTTCTTTTTGTAGCTATGATTCTCTCTTTTAGACCCGGTTATTACAAAAACTAGAAACTGGAATGGAAGATAGGCATAAAAGATCATCAAAAACATGTCCTGTGTCATTAAGAGACTATGTAGCCAGGTAGCTATTTATTCTACAAAGTATTGAAATGAAGAACTCACTAAGAGGAGGGAACACATATGGCCACTTAGCCATGTTAGGTTTGAGAGACAGCAAGAGAGATGAAGTACAGAGATGAGAGAGTGAGTATACACTGTATGTGTGTGTGTGTGTGTGTGTGTGTGTGTGTGTGTGTGTGTGTGTGTGTGTGTGTGTGTGTGTGTGAATGAGAGAGAGAGAGAGAGAGAGAGAGATAGATATAGGGCGATGATGGATATTTACAAGAAAAGAGGCCAGGCAACACAGAAACTAGAGAGGTGCACCCTTGTAAAAAAGCACTCTTCTCCTTTTCTTCCTCTCTTTCTTCCTCCCCCTTTACAGACAGGTCACGGTGATGGGGCACCCCCTTCCCTGTGGAGGCTCCACTGCTTGTGAGGGTATAGGGGGTCACTGTGGCCATTTGCACTTAAAGACTGAGTCAACAGCGGCCTGGGTGGCCAAGGTGACTTAAAGCAAGGGCAGAGGGAGAGGATGGATGCAGTAAGTTTGGGTAGAGCAGCCCAGTGCTTTGCTGCTGAGAGTGGGGATGCATGTCTGCATAGACAACCTCTGGCTTGGTAGGATTAGA
This sequence comes from Sardina pilchardus, assembly GCF_963854185.1. NCBI lineage: Eukaryota > Metazoa > Chordata > Actinopteri > Clupeiformes > Clupeidae > Sardina > Sardina pilchardus. The sequence continues at coordinate 2,647,841 of NC_085006.1, forward strand.
TTGATTTGATTAAAACACTAATGGCTTTTCTCTGTGCAACTGGGAATTGATTGTCATTTTGCATCCCTCTGTCAACCTGTGAAAGCTGCTGACGTGTGGCTCTGCTGAGGGCTTTTGACAAGACTCCAGAGGAATGATGGGTGTCATAAGAGCCTAGTTCATTTGGCAGTTGTTGAAACATTTTCTTTATGGATGAGTGTATTTTCCTGCGCTCATTTCCTGCTAATCCATAATAAGAATTGGTTATAGCATCTGATTGGGGCAATGTCAATTTCTTGAACCATGGCATGCGATCTTCTAGGGACCCCGGTATTAATCCCTAACTCCTATGAAGGCAGCACAGGGCAGCTGAAGAGGAGGAGGTGAACTATGCCTGAGTGTCCCGCTGGGGCGTATTTATCACATATAGATCTATAAAACATGCAGGGACTCTCTTAGGCCGGCCCCTGGAGGAGCGCGTATGCAGATTTGTTTTCAGGCCAGTGACCGGGCCTCGTGAGCTCATTAGAGCTATCAGGTTCTGAGCAGAGCAGGAGCTCAGGCAGATGAGGGACTCAGGAGCCATTTGTGGAAGAGCTTACATGTGAGGCACGGCAACCCCAGTCACTGGCAGCCACTAGTCCTTAGTCCCCCCCCCCCGCCCGAAAACAATTGGTTCTACCTACCTCGAGTTGCTGCAGCCAACAGCTACAATGCTACACTTAGGAGACATGAAGATGGGGGCTCATGGACATGTGTTTTTTTTGTATTAGCAGTTCTCTGTGACCTGGAGAAACAGAGATCTAAAAATCACCTGAATTCTCCTCTTTGAGCAATAGTGGATTATTTACTCTAGCATGATACTTTTACTGAAAGACTTTAGTAAGTTGGCCAGCATTAGTACTTCTTGTGCGCAACAACCAAAGATTCTGACATGGATGGATGGCTAGTATACTGTCATTGTGAATATGCATGCTGAATACATCCTACAAAAGGCAACACTAATCCTGTATAAGCAAAATGTTTACCAGTGTTAAAATATTCAAAGATTATTTTCCATCCTTCATGTATTCTCGTGAAAGTCAAATATTCATTGGTCTCATATGTCAAGAGTTGGGTATGTATGCCTACCAAAAGCTATGAAATTAAGCAATCATTCTTTTCTCAGTAATTCATATTGCTGATCTGAGTGTAGCCTGACTCAGGAGCCTTGACACTGCCTCTTATGAACAGTGACCAGTGTGAGCCTGGCTGTAACTGACAAACAACCACATAAAGCCAGTAGTAACACTAAAAATAAACTGACCCATTGTATTAATTGCCCAATACAGAGACCCTCATTTAAAATCTCACTTAAATAAAAGCTCACTCATTTAAAATCTCCACTGCACACATAAAGTGTCTGAATCCAACTTTCGCTTCAGTCCAAATGTCCCTATCAAAAACTATTGTTCTAATGTTCTAAGGCTACTGCACAAGCCTGCGCTTCTTACAGAATAGGCATATGTATCCTCGTCAAATTGGAGTTAAGGCTACAGGATGTGGAAGTAACCCATTACAACGTGAATTGAGAGAGACGCATTGATATCCTTGGTCGGCGCAGTTGGTTCGCTGTAAGAGCTCTCTCTGGCTGTGATCATTACTATTAGGAATGACCCTCCCGCCGCGTTGAAAGGCTGCAGGTTGGTTGATGTTGCGGTGCTCGGAGGTTTCGCCTCTGTCATGCTGCCCGCCGCCCACAGCGAGCCTCGGTCCCTGCGCAGCGTGCCTGACAATGCACCGCGATTGAAGTGCTGGCTGCCTGTGAATATCTCCCTGCAGGTGGGGGCCAAAAGAAACGTTTTGAATAATTATTATGTCACTTAAGAGTAATTTACAACACAAGACCCAAGTCTCGGCCTCTGAAGAGCTGTGAAAGTTTTTATTTAAGCTCATTGTAATTCACGCTAAAACATTGTTAACTTGCGTATTCTCATTAAAACAAAATAATTTTGCTACCCTACAATTGATGGATCATAACACCTCTAGGCCTTTCATAAATTAAGTGACAGAAACAACAGTAGCCCTCATGGAGATGTCCAACAGTAGGCTATAACTGATGTCATAAAACAATAAAACATTACCCTACTGAAGTTGTCGTCCTGGTCTAACTATTGGCTACTGAAGTTATTTATGATATTGCTGTCCACCAGGTAGCCTAATTAAGAGAGAAACAAGATAGGCCCTTAAGATAAGCCTATGCATATTGAAAATTGATAACGAGGATTGTTTGCGTAGAACAAGCAGGTCTATTGCCGATCTAGTAAAATTAACGAGGCACACGGGCCAATGTAGCCTAACACATGGCTTTAGTATAGACCACTTACCCACTCTACCCCATAACACCCGTGGAATAGCCTATACAGCTATAGCACAGCTAGTGAAGGATGCAAGCATCTAACAACTGAAGCACGCTAGCCTAGATATGGTGACGACCATTAAACGATCGCAATGTCTTAAAGCCAATATGCTGACCTCAGGAAAACGCAATACATTTCTATGGAGTAGGTCAGCATGATATCATATAAAAACAGGCTATGGTGTGGCTCTGGTTTTCCAACAGATGTAGGAGGTAAGGATGTGTCCGTGTGTGTGTGTGTGTGTGTGTGTGTGTGTGTGTGTGTGTGTGTGTGTGTGTGTGTGTGTGTGTGTGTGTGTGTGTGTGTGTGTGTGTGTGTGTGTGCGTCTGTGAATCGAGAGCGTGCCATTGAGATAAAACGAGGGGGTCTGCGTTTGTAATGCGCGAGCGTGTGTGATGAGGAGGTGGGGGGTGAGAGACCCCGTCGTGTTTTGACCCCCCAAACAACTCCAGATCTCAATCTCTCCCTCCATCGGCTCTTTTCCATTCCCACTCCCCTCTCTCTCGCGCGCAGGTTTAAAGCTCCATCGTTCATTTCTTGCTGACACAATTCAACTCGTTGCATCGGTCTATGGACATCGGCAACGACCAAAAAAAGGACGCCGCTCCCCTCGCTTGCCATCTCGCCTGCACGCCGACCTCCGACACACATTCAGTGGATCACTGCGCTATCGCGGCCGCAGCCCTTGCACGATACTCGTGGCACGGCCTGAGAAAGAGCTTGGACAACCTGCATTTCGCTTTCGGTGGGATTTTGTTTGGATCTTAAACGCTCATATTCAGATATGTTCCAGTCGCTTGTTTCATGTTCGCCTTGAAGACATGTGAACCATCATGTTGTTGTCTACAGTAGACATAGTATAACCTAATGCACAATTATGAAGTTCCTTTTCAGTCTTTGTTAGGATCGCGCAATCTTAAAGTTACAGAATTTCTGCTACTTGAGAGACGTGTTTAACAACTGACACCCAATGCTATGGTTATTGACCAGTTATTCCCTATCGCCGAAATACTCTTAAGCCAGCTGGCGAAGCTGTATATTTATTAATTTATGATTAGGCTATTATTGCTGTAAAATCCTCTGTATCATTTCCATAGTGTGGACAAGTGACAGAACGCCTGCGCCGAAGCGCCGGACTGTTGGATTGGAGTGTCGTCTTCCTCGGTGTGGGACTGACTTCCGTGTCGCATGGATAAGAGGGTAAGTCGGCACCACTCAGAGACCGACGCATCTTTTGCACCATACCTAATTCACACTGTATATCGTGTTTTAAAGTAAGATGTTTACTTTCCGTGTACGATATCCGGGATGAGTGTAGCCTTGGACCATGTGGTGTGGGTAAATGAATAGTCCTACTCCTAGCCCTTCTGTTCTCGCTACCGTCCTATTACTACATCACTGCCAAATGCATAGCTTACCCTACATTGACTGAGAGAGCCAGAAAAGAATTAGTGCATTAAAATAATTTTTAAGAAGTCACTCAAGGGACATTGCGATTTTAATGTTATCGTTAACATGCCTGGTGAAATCTTAACACCATGTGATAAGGGCAGCATGTTTTGTCTTTAGCAATTTCACCAACATTCATTTAAAGAAGCGTAGGCCTACTTTCTTAAGCCTACTAAACAATCTAAAGGCTACAAGAACTTTTTTTAAAAACAGAAGTGGGGTCTTGCAAAATACACGCTTTATTGTAGCCAACACCACCAAAGGGGAAAGCGGGCCTATACGAAAACCTGACTTGATTCATAGCCTACTTCAAACATTAGAAATTGCTGATCAGAATATAATATAATAATCGAAACTATATGAGAAGTGCAGGATGAATTGGCTTGGCTATATAAAATGGTTAAAGAGCCCACGTTCACATTTGTTAAAGAGGATGGCCAAGACATGGGGCAAATCGCTTCATATTTTTGCATAGGCATATTTATCTTTTCTTAATTTTTATTTTATTTTCTTTAATCTATATCTCTCTCTTTTTCTCTCTCTCTCTCTTTACACACACACACACACACACACACACACACACACACACACACACACACACACACACTACTACTACAAAGAGAGAGAGAGAGAGAGAGAGAGAGAGAGAGAGAGAGAGAGAGAGATTTCTTATATAGCCTAATACAAAGTTGCTTGGCCTGATTTATTTATTGACTAAATTGTGCGTCAGTCTGATCTAAGCGAAATGTAGCTTGACTGAATGCATTTCGCTTTTACCGTTATTATTTACCGGGCACTTGATGAATTAAAAAAAAAAGAAAACACACACATTATGCTTTACAGTGAACAACAGTGTTCTTCCAAAATATTTTTAAATGCTGCCAAACATTTGTTTGCGCCATGAGATTGTCACAAGATCACGAGAACAGTTTAGTTGTAAACTTGTTTTTATCGGTTTCACCTATCACAGCGAAAGCTTCGCTTTACACATATTATAGTTAGGTCTTAATTTATCATAAAATATTCAACACTATCGTTGGCTAATAGATTTCAACAATCCTCTTACGGCTTTATAGGTTTGTGACATCATAGCCCAAATCCGATATGTTACCGATTGATCTGTGGAGCGCCTGAAAAAATATAATCTGAAATATCTCCATCTCTTTAGAGTAGGCTAGCCTAATTGGACAATGGACATCGAGGAGCCTAGAATGGAATGCAGTTTAGGTGTTCAGTTATTACTGCTACATTGTCTCAGGAAATTGGACGACAATCTCAGGACCATTGAAAACTTTCCTGTTTTCAAGCGTCTTAAAAAAACATATAGGCCTAGTCTAGGTAGGCAATGCCTTCAGTTTTGAATTTCTAAATCATATTAGCCTACAGTAGGCAGAGGGCCTACGCGAGAAGACAATAGCATAGCCATCCATGTTTAAGTAAATAAGTTATTCAAAGTGAAATATACGTAATTATTGATGTCGTTTTACAGGAAACGTTTTGGATAGCCTCGAGTGCCCATCGAAAAAAAAAGTTTAATTACTGTCAGTAGCCTGCGCCAATTTAAACTGTTCTTCTAGGATCACCGATCAGCCTTGTGAAATTGAAAGTTGGAAACTTGACTGTAGGCTTTGATTGACCAAAAAATCAATCAAAATATTGCAACCTTACCCAACACTACATGCATTAAGATGGGCGCTATTAGTGGCGTAATAGCTAGTGGCGTTTGTAGCTCGGCTTTGAGGAAGAAAAATGTCTCGACCTGGGCGATGCTGTAGGTGTTCTCATACTAATTGTGGTATTTTCGCCTGTAGGAATTAATATATGTATAGATATTTATATATTAATACATATATACAGCTCTGTGAAAAAGCTGAACACCACTACACATTTGATGTCATCCTATGTTGCTGAGTGACATTCAAATGAGTTGACGGCCATATGGATTTGCAGTGATTTCTTAAGTTTGAATATGAACTCAACTCATTTGAAAGTCATTCAGCAACCACCAGTGGTCTGTTATTTTACAGAGCTGTATGTGTGTGCGTGTGCGTGTGCGTGTGCGAGTGCGTGTGCGTGTGTGTATAATACACGCACACACAGTATTTAGTATTAATCCATAGCATTATTTGGTGTTCATGTACGATTGTGTGGCATGCACTGTGTGTGTGTGTGTGTGTGTGTGTGTGTGTGTGTGTGTGTGTGTGTGTGTGTGTGTGTGTGTGTGTGTGTGTGTGTGTTCTCATGTTTATGTATAAGATTGGTAGTGAGAGGGAGTTTGTTTTGTATGAATTTGTCCCAGGGTGGATGTTGCTTTGAGCTCAGAAAAATCGCACATCAAAGGTTGTTGTTTATCAAGGAGGAGAGAAAATTAGCAGTTATCCCAAACAGTCCCAGTCCTACACACACACACACACACACACACACACACACACACACACACATACACACACATACACAGTGTATGCCGCACAATCAGACAGGGCATCTTTTCCTGTTACAAAAAGGTATCCTACGAAAAAGCAACAAACATGTGAGAACATAGACATAAGCCAAAGGTGGATTTGGCAAGTGGCATTGTTGCTTTTTGCTGGTTTGAGTTGAAGAGCCTAGTGTGTTGTGACTGTGCTGACGGCTGTGTGTGTCCCTGTCTCAGTATGAGGAGCTGGTGCAGTACCCAGGGTCCGAGGGCATGCCAGTGGGAGGATATGAAGAGGCGATGAGGTCACTTCCACCTCCCCACTACAGCCACACCATCCCTGACTCCCTCAAACATCACCGAGACCAGATCTATGGGTGAGCTGCACCTCCAGTCCCGTACACCAGTGGGGATTACATGTAACAGTGATGTGGTGAACTATATAGGACTGGACTGACTACTGTATATGTTAGGCATGGTTTGTGTTGCATGCTAATTAATGAGGTTTATAGAGGCAAATTGTAAATTGATGAATGATAATGTCTTTACTGTGCTGAACTGTGTGTACTGTGTGTACTATGTTGTGCCTGTATCTGTCCGGTGTACCTCTTTATGACAGTATCAACAGAGGGGACTTAGTGGTTCATATGGCACCGTGTTTGGGCTCACGCTCGCTGCAAATCTGTGTGCATTCTCACTTTGAGTCTGTGTCTCTCTGTGTGTGTGTGTGTTTGTGTGTGTGTGTGTGTGTGTGTGTGTGTGTGTGTGTGTGTGTGTGTGTGTGTGTGTGTGTGTGTGTGTGTGTGTGTGTGTGTGTGTGTGTGTGTGTGTGTGTGTGTGTCTGTGTGTTTATAGCCACCCTCTTTTCCCGTTGTTGGCATTGGTGTTTGAGAAGTGTGAGCTGGCCACCTGTTCACCGCGGGACTCCTCCTCACTCTCAGTCCCGCCCCATCTCTCTGGCCTGGCCAATCACAGCGACGTCTGCTCATCAGAGTCCTTCAATGATGACATTGCCGCATTCGCTAAACAGGTACATCTGAATGCCCCAGTCCACTTACGCAACAGGCAATCTCACAGTGGTTGAATTAGACATCTGTAATAAAAGATCAGTTGCTTTTTCAGATTCGTTCAGAGAAGCCAATATTCTCATCAAATCCTGAACTGGATAGCCTGGTAAGTTATGCACAGATTATCTGTTTCACACACGCACACACACACACATGCCTGCTCACGCACGCACGCACACACACACACACACACACACACACACACACACACACACACACATTAGCATACAGACAAGCACACTGACACACACTGTGGCACAGTGCCACACAGCAATTAATTAACTGAACACTCCCTTAATGATCTCTGTGTAATAAATGTATGATCTCAATTATTCATTTCATAAGCAGTTTAACATGCCCTAATAAAGCTGCTCCCTCCACTGGGCTGCTGAGTGAGCATCAGTCATGTTGCATATCATTATATTATGCTCTCTGTTTGGCTCCTCTCAGATGATCCAGGCCATTCAGGTGCTGCGCTTCCACTTGCTGGAGCTGGAGAAGGTATGTGTTTCAACTGGCTAGCTTACAGTGGGGTTCCTTAGCCAGTGCCCTTTTACAGGCCTTATCTACAGTATATTGCACCAGCCCTATTAGTATGAGCATGTTCACAGCGCTGGGTTTGTGATGAGTTCCTCACATATGTTCTTCTTGCTGATCTCTTCTCTCTCTGCCTCTCTAGGTGCATGAACTCTGTGATAACTTCTGCCATCGCTACATCACCTGTCTGAAGGGCAAGATGCCCACTGATTTGGTGCTGGAGGACCGTGAGGGAGGGTCCAAGTCTGACATGGAGGATTTTACTGGCTCGTGCACGAGTCTGTCAGAGCAGGTGTGTAGTTTTGAAGTATTTGTTTGTTTTTGTTCTCTCTGATTTGACCTCTAGTGCTAGTGTACTGAAGGTGTTGTGATCTTGTGTAATCTCTGCTCTCTCTCTGTGCAGAATCAGTCGTGGCTGAGGGACCCAGATGACTGTGTGTCCACTCCCTCAGGTACTCCCAGCATCTCCTGTGGCTTAGCCTCCCACAGCACTGACAACTGCAGTGATGCAGGTACCCACTCAGCCCTCTAGCCCTCTGTGTGTTCCTCTGTGCCTCTCTCTCACACACCCCTCCTCATGCCTCATACCAACACACCCCTCTCTCTCTCACACTGTATCACTCTCTCTCTCTCTCCCTCTCTCTCACTGTATCACTCTCTCACTCTCTCTCTCTCTCTCTCTCTTTCTCACGCGCATCATGCATGTGTGTTGGCTCCTGCAGGCGATGGTCTGGACGGTGGGATGGCCTCGCCCAGCACCGGAGAGGAGGATGAGACGGACCGAGAGCGCAGGAACAGCAACAAGAAGAGAGGCATCTTCCCCAAAGTGGCCACCAACATCATGAGAGCGTGGCTCTTCCAGCATCTCTCGGTGAGCACTGCGGAGGCAGGCGGGGCAGCGATCAATGGGGAAATATGGAAAGCTACAGCAGAGAGGCTGTTGGGCAGCGCACACAGAGCTACCCAGTCTGCAGAGAGCACATATTGGTGGAGCATGCTAGCGGGGGCACGTGAAGCCTGAACCAGGCTGAACCCAAATCCTGTAGGTGGGGTAATGAGCTACCGGTAATTAGCACTTAATGAAGCAGCTCAGATGACTGCTGTATGGCAGCGTATTAAAAATACATGACATGCGCCAGAGGGCAGGTCCTCAGTCTAAGGTCGTGTCTGCTGTATCCTGTTCATGTCCTCCTCGTGAGACAGATCACAGATCACAGAACACAGCTCAAACGGAGTCAGGTGCATTTGTTTGGGGACACGCTGTCCTAGTGCTTACTCTGTGGTGAAACAAATATCAGTGCTCTTTTTCTGACTTTTAGATAGAAAATGCAAAGCTCGCTGCAGTTTGGTTTCAGTTCAGGGAAATACCACATGAATAATACACAAATAAGAAATAAAATAGAGTTCAATGACATACAAAACATTTCAGTAGTGTGCACATTGTACAGTAATAACAAATATGGGACTTTTACAATCACAGCATCCATACCCATCAGAGGAACAGAAGAAGCAGCTAGCACAAGACACTGGCCTCACCATCCTCCAGGTCAACAACTGGTCAGTTCTTGGATCAATAATCAATGAAAAACCTGTTTTCTATTACAGAGTTCTCCTCGCCAGTAATAATCATCAACTCTGACCTAATCAATACTGATCAGTCAATTTTTACAGGAAGATCAATATTCATTTTGTTGTAATGAGGATTTATGTTGCCCTGGGAAAAGGTTAAAAACTGAGAGGTCAATCTGGTTTTGATTCGGTCTTTTATCTAATTATTGGCTAATAAATAAAAACCTGTCTTTGTATTACTCTAAGTCTTTGTTTATTCATTCCCTCAAATCTCTCTCTCTCTCTCTCTCTCTCTCTCTCTCTCCATGATCAGGTTTATCAACGCCAGACGCAGAATTGTCCAGCCCATGATTGATCAGTCAAATCGCTCAGGTAACAGCGCTCTTAGTTTCATGCTGACAAGCAATAAGAACAACCGTTATCAGCACGTTAGCACCCTCAGTAATTGTGCAAATGTCAAACCCTACACTTTGGTTCATTGCAATATTTATTTACTATATTATACTGTACCTGCTTATCAACTGTGATGTCCCAGATAGCATTCATTATGCACCTCTCATCAGCACTTGTGTAAGGGTCTGATGAAGCTTTGTGTGTGTGTGCTGTTGCGCAGGTCAAGGTACTCCATACAGCCCAGAGGGGGCAGCACTAGGGGGATACCGACTGGATGAGCAAGCGCACCTGAGTCTTCGGGCTGCAGGTAAAATACAGCGTTTTAAAAGTCCAACCTGTGAGGCCCATGGGCACCTGTGTGTGTATGCCATATTGGAGACTTGTCAAGTGTGACGCTGCAGTTGTTTCAGCAGCTGGAATATGAATACTGACTTTAGACTCCTCCTCTCTTCTGTTCCCCCTCCCACTGGGCGTGTCTCTCTCTGTGCCCCTCCCCCCGCAGGTCTTCAGGGAATGCCGTCTCTGGCTGCGGACTATCCCGGGGCTCTGCTGTCTCAGCCGGGCTACTCCCACGCCGCCCCCTCGCTGCACCCTTACCCCGGCCCCCACCCGGCCATGCTGCTGCACCCCCCACCCCACCCCCACGCCCACGCCCACCCCCACCCGGCCGAGCCTCTCCTAGGACAAAGCCTGGACATTCACGCCCACTAACCGGCCCAAGAGGAGTGGGGTGGAGGTGAGGAAGCTGTTCCCCTCCGTGTGGTGGACACACACTGACCGCCTCCAGCCTCCACCCTCGTGTCCAGCATGCAGGCCCAGTGACGGAGCTGCTGTCTGCAGCAGCACCAGTGATGGTGTGGGCTTCACCGCTGCGTCTAATGGACTTACTCAACACCGATGCTGCTGACTGCACCCACAACACACACATGCCTGCTGCCTATGCTCTTAGCCACGGGATGCCCACTGCATTGTGCCCATACAACAGTATCTCCACTGTGCCCCCTGACAGAAAGGGGCATTCATGCCCGTCTCAATCTGCCCACCATCCGTCAGGTGTCGGTGTTTGGTGGCAGCCTCTCTCGCTGCTACTGAGAGCTTCCCATCGCGCAGCACGGAGGAGGCAGCTCAGTCCCAGCGTCATCACCCTGCTGTCAGCCCATATCCTTACCTACTGTATCCTCGCTGCTCAACAGCGTTTCACAAACGTTGACTTGAATTTCACTTGAGTTCAGACACACATATGCACACACACACACACACACGCACACACGCACACACACACACACACACACACACACACGCACACGTCTTCCTATGGCCTTGAGGCTTGATCCAAAGCCTCCGCAGTTGTGTAGTGCTTCCCCGGACACGTCCCCCTCTCTGTGGCCTCACCATAAGGCCTTGCCCTCTCACGTGTGAGTTCACCAGCATTGGAGCTCCATGGACACACAAGAGACTGCTTGTCACTGTCCCCTCTCCAGTTTGAAACTAAAAGTGCTGTGCTCACCCCGTGTAGCTCTGAAACCAATGGGAGGATTTCTCCTGACAAGCTTCAAAGACGGCAGAGCATTGTGAGGTGAAGTAGGGGGCTCTCTACCGGGTCTAGGTCTTCCAACCTGAGGTTACAGTTTTTTCTGTCTATGGTCTTACTTGTTGCTATCACTGACCCCCAGCTTACCTTATTTAATTGAACTTCAAATGTTGTTCTGTTTTGTTGAATTTATTTTTGTATTTATGTAATTCAATTAATTATAAAAATCTGGGGTACCACATGTCAAGATATCGTCCTGATTTTTTTGGGAGTTGATTGTGTTATTTTCTATAAATGCTTACCTCTGTGACATCCTGCTAAACCCAATGCAGGGTCCTCCATGCCATGTGCATCTCCATGTCTTTATCCCTCTCTCTCATGTTGTGTCAAATATACACACAAATGAAGCATTTAGCTACATGTTGAACTGTGAGACTGGCCATCTGTAGAGCTTGTTTAAAATGGGTGTAAGATGTGTGTAAGAATGTGTGTGTGTGTGTGTGTGCGTGAGAGAGAGCGAGAGAGAGAGAGAGAGAGAGAGAGAGAGAGAGAAAGGCGCTTTTGAACACTCCTGGCTGGTAGAGTTATTCCCTTCCTGTTCTTCCTATTTGAAGAGCCTCATGTACTGATGGTAATTAATATGGTTCTTCTGGTGATACTGATGATGATATTGATGATGTTAATAATTATGATAATGATGCTAACAATTATAATTATGAAATGAAGCCACTTTCTTATGCAAATGTGTGTGAATTGTTTTTCTTCTGAAATTCCACATGGCACTAGTTTTTATTTTATACAGCATGTCATGCACACCTAC